>NW_024609592.1:0-242651 GCF_018296145.1 Oncorhynchus tshawytscha
GTCAGGATTAGGCGTTAGGGTTAGGGGTTAGGGTTAGGGTTAGGGGTTAGGAGTTGGGGTTAGGGTTATGGATTAGGGTTAGGGTTAGGGGTTAGGGGTTAGGGTTAGGGGTTAGGGATTAGGGTTAAGATTAGGGATTTGGGGTTAGGGTTAGGGTTAGGGTTAGGGTTAGGATTAGGGTTAGGGGTTAAGGGTTAGGGTTAGGGTTATGGATTAGGGTTAGGGTTAGGGTTAGGGTTAGGGGTTAGGGTTAGGGTTAGGGTTAGGGTTTAGGGTTAAGGGTTAGGGGTTAGGGTTAGGGTTAGGGGTTAGGGGTTAGGGGTTGGGGTTAGGGTTAGGGTTATGGATTAGGGTTAGGGTTAGGGTTAGGGGTTAGGGTTAGGGTTAGGGTCAGGGTTAGGGTTAGGGTTAGGGATTAGGGTTATGGTTTAGGGATTAGGGTTAGGATGATAGATTATATCATTCCATCAGTAGAACAGACACAGTTAGTTGAGTGTTAGGCCAATATATTGTATTATTTTATCAGTAGAACAGATTACTACTGATGTAACATTTTACGATTGAAGACACAACAGAGCAGTTGAACACAACAGAGTAGTATGAAGACAACAAAACATAATGAAGACAACAGAGCAGGTTGTAGATAAAAGAGCAGTATGAACAACAGAGTAGGATGAAGATTACAGAGCAGGCTGAAAAATAACAGAGTAGTATGAAGACCACAGAGCAGTATGAAGACAACAGAGTAGGATGAAGATTACAGAGTGGGTTGAATATTGCAGAGTAGGTTGAAGATTACAGAGTAGGTAGAAAAATAACAGAGTAGTATGAAGATCACAGAGCAGTATGAAGACAGCAGAGTGGTATGAGGACAACAGAGCAATAGGAGGACAGCAGAGCAGAATACAAGGTAGTACGAAGACAATAGAGTATTACGAAGACAACAGAGTATTATGAAGACAACATAATAGATTGTAGATAAAAGAGCAGTATTAAGACAACAGAGTAGCATGTAGTCACAACAGCGTAGTACGAAGACAACAGAGTATTGCGAAGACAACAAAACATAATGAAGACAACAGAGTAGTATGAAGACAACAGAGTAGGTTGTAGATAAAAGATCAGTATGAAGACAAGAGAGTAGTATGAAGACAGCAGAGCAGTATGAAGAAAACAGAGTTGTATGAAGACAACATAGAATATGAAGACAACAGAGCAGTATGAAGACAACAGAGCAGTATGAAGACAACAGAGCTGTATGAAGACAACAGAGCAGTATGAAGACGGGGGCGTATGCCTTGTGGCTAACGAGACGTGGTGTGATGACAGAAACATACAGGAACTCAAATCCTTCTGTTCACCTGATTTAGAATTCCTCACAATCAAATGTAGACCGCATTATCTACCAAGAGAATTCTCTTCGATTATAATCACAGCCGTATATATTCCCCCAAGCAGACACATCGATGGCTCTGAACAAACTTATTTGACTCTTTGCAAACTGGAATCCATACATCCGGAGGCTGCATTCATTTTAGCTGGGGATTTTAACAAGGCTAATCTGAAAACAAGACTCCCTAAATTGTATCAGCATATCGACTGCGCAACTAGGGCTGAAAAAACCTTGGATCATTGTTACTCTTCCGCGACGCATATAAGGCCCTGCCCCGCCCTCCTTTCGGAAAAGCTGACCACGACTCCATTTTGCTGATCCCTGCCTACAAACAGAAGCTAAAACAAGAAGCTCCCACACTGAGGTCTGTCCAACGCTGGTCCGACCAAGCTGATTCCACACTCCAAGACTGCTTCCATCACGTTGACTGGGATATGTTTCGTATTGCGTCAGACAGAAACATTGACGAATACGCTGATTCGGTGTGCGAGTTCATTAGAACGTGCGTTGAAGATGTCGTTCCCATAGCAACGATTAAAACATTCCCTAACCAGAAACCGTGGATTGATGGCAGCATTCGCATGAAACTGAAAGCGCGAACCACTGCTTTTAATCAGGGCAAGGTGACTGGTAACATGACTGAATACAAACAGTGCAGTTATTCCCTCCGCAAGGCTATCAAACAAGCCAAGCGTCAGTATAGAGACAAAGTAGAATCTCAATTCAACGGCTCAGACACAAGAGGTATGTGGCAGGGTCTACAGTATATTACGGACTACAAGAAGAAAACCAGCCCAGTCACGGACCAGGATGTCTTGCTCCCAGGCAGACTAAATAACTTTTTGCCCGCTTTGAGGACAGCACAGTGCCATTGACACGGCCTGCAATGAAAACATGCGGCCTCTCCTTCACTGCAGCCGAGGTGAGCAAAACATTTAAACGTGTTAACCCTCGCAAGGCTGCAGGCCCAGACGGCATCCCCAGCCGCGCCCTCAGAGCATGCGCAGACCAGCTGGCTGGTGTGTTTACGGACATATTCAATCGATCCCTATACCAGTCTGCTGTTCCCACATGCTTCAAGAGGGCCACCATTGTTCCTGTTCCCAAGAAAGCTAAGGTAACTGAGCTAAACGACTACCGCCCGTAGCACTCACTTCCGTCATCATGAAGTGCTTTTAGAGACTAGTCAAGGACCATATCACCTCCACCCTATCTGACACCCTAGACCCACTCCAATTTGCTTACCGCCCAAATAGGTCCACAGACGATGCAATCTCAACCACACTGCACACTGCCCTAACCCATCTGGACAAGAGGAATACCTATGTGAGAATGCTGTTCATCGACTACAGCTCGGCATTAAACACCATAGTACCCTCCAAGCTCGTCATCAAGCTCGAGACCCTGCCCTGTGCAACTGGGTACTGGACTTCCTGACGGGCCGCCCCCAGGTGGTGAGGGTAGGCAACAACATCTCCACCCCGCTGATCCTCAACACTGGGGCCCCACAAGGGTGCGTTCTGAGCCCTCTCCTGTACTCCCTGTTCACCCATGACTGCGTGGCCACGCACGCCTCCAACTCAATCATCAAGTTTGCGGACGACACAACAGGTAGGTTTGATTACCAACAACGACGAGACGGCCTACATGGAGGAGGTGAGGGCCCTCGGAGTGTGGTGTCAGGAAAATAACCTCACACTCAACGTCAACAAACCTAAGGAGATGATTGTGGACTTCAGGAAACAGCAGAGGGAACACCCCCTATCCACATCGATGGAACAGTAGTGGAGAGGGTAGTAAGTTTTAAGTTCCTCGGCATACACATCACAGACAAACTGAATTGGTCCACTCACACAGACAGCATCGTGAAGAAGGCGCAGCAGCGCCTCTTCAACCTCAGGAGGCTGAAGAAATTCGGCTTGTCACCAAAAGCACTCACAAACTTCTACAGATGCACAATCGAGAGCCTCCTGGCGGGCTGTATCACCGCCTGGTACGGCAACTGCTCTGTCCACAACCGTAAGGCTCTCCAGAGGGTAGTGAGGTCTGCACAACGCATCACCGGGGCAAACTACCTGCCCTCCAGGACACCTACACCACCCGATGTTACAGGAAGGCCATAAAGATCATCAAGGACAACAACCACCCGAGCCACTGCCTGTTCACCCCGCTATCATCCAGAAGACGAGGTCAGTACAGGTGCATCAAAGCTGGGACCGAGAGACTGAAAAACAGCTTCTATCTCAAGGCCATCAGACTGTTAAACAGCAACCACTAACACTGAGTGGCCGCTGCCAACACACTGACTCAACTCCAGCCACTTTAATAATGGGAATTGATGGGAAATGATGTAAAATATATCACTAGCCACTTTAAACAATGCTACCTAATATAATGTTTACATACCCTACATTATTCATCTCATATGTATACGTATATACTGTACTCTATATCATCTACTGTATCCTTATGTAATTACATGTATCACTAGCCACTTTAACTATGCCACTTTGTTTACATACTCATCTCATATGTATATACTGTACCCGATACCATCTACTGTATCTTGCCTATGCTGCTCTGTACCATCACTCATTCATATATCCTTATGTACATATTCTTATCCCCTTACACTGTGCATAAGACAGTAGTTTTGGAATTGTTAGTTAGATTACTTGTTGGTTATTACTGCATTGTCGGAACTAGAAGCACAAGCATTTCGCTACACTCGCATAAACATCTGCTAACCATGTGTATGTGACAAATAAATTTGATTTGGGAATTTTTAACAGGATTAAATGTCCGGAATTGTGAAAAACTGAGTTAAATGTATTTGGCTAAGGTGTATGTAAACTTCCAACTTCAACTGTATTTAGAGACTCAGTAATCAAGGAAGACACTGATTTCACCAAATAAGCACAAATCTCATCATGACCTGCTGATGATATCTTAAAGTTACCTATTACCTCCATCACCTCCATTTACATCAGGAGAATCAAACTGAAGCGGATAGTTGCAGAATCCACAGCAACCTGATTATAAACATTTTCCCATGAGACATCATCAATCAACATCTCAAAGCACTCACAGTTACTTTAGTTAAATATTCCTATTTAAACGGGATCAGTGTCCCTATACCGGGAGATAAGATACGTCAGACTAATTTGAAATGGACTGCCACTACCGGGACATAAGACACATGTCAGACTAATTTGAAATGGACTGCCACTACCGTGAGATAAGACACATGTCAGACTAATTTGAAATGGACTGCCACTACCGGGACATAAGACACAAGTCAGACTAATTTGAAATTGACTGCCACTACTGGGACATAAGACACATGTCAGACTAATTTGAAATGGACTGCCACTACCGGGAGAAAAGACACATGTCAGACTAATTTGAAATGGACTGCCACTACCGGGACATAAGACACATGTAAGACTAATTTGAAATTGACTGCCACTACCGGGACATAAGACAAATGTCAGACTAATTTGAAATGGACTGCCACTACCGGGATATAAGACACGTCAGACTAATTTGAAATGGACTGCCACTACCGGGAGATAAGATACATGTCAGACTAATTTGAAACGGACTGCCACTACCGGGACATAAGACACATGTCAGACTGATTTGAAATGGACTGCCACTACCGGGAGATAAGACACATGTCAGACTAATTTGAAATGGACTGCCATGACCAGGAGATAAGACACATGTCAGACTAATTTAATTTGAAATGGACTGCCACGACCGGGAGATATGACACATGTCAGACTCATTTTAAATGAACTGCCACTACCGGGAGTATAAGACACATGTCAGACTAATTTGAAATGGACTGCAACGACCGGGAGATAAGACACATGTCAGACTAATTTGAAATGGACTGCCACTATCGGGAGATAAGACACATGTCAGACTAATTTAATTTGAAATGGACTGCCACGACCGGGAGATATGACACATGTCAGACTCATTTTAAATGAACTGCCACTACCGGGAGTATAAGACACATGTCAGACTAATTTGAAATGGACTGCAACGACCGGGAGATAAGACACGTCAGACTAATTTGAAATGGACTGCCACTATCGGGAGATAAGACACATGTCAGACTAATTTGAAATGGACTGCCACTACCGGGACATAAGACACGTCAGACTAATTTGAAATGGACTGCTATGACCGGGACATAAGACACATGTCAGACTAATTTGAAATGGACTGCCACTACCGGGAGATATGACACATGTCAGACTCATTTGAAATGGAATGCTACGACCGGGAGATAAGACACGTGTCAGACTCATTTTAGATGGACTGCCACTACCGGGAGATAAGACACATGTCAGACTAATTTGAAATGGACTGCCACTACCGGGAGATTAGACACATGTCAGACTAATTTGAAATGGACTGCCACTACCGGGAGATAAAACACATGTCAGACTAATTTGAAATGGACTGCCATGACCGGGAGATAAGACACATGTCAGACTAATTTGAAATGGACTGCCACTACCGGGACATAAGACACGTCAGACTTTTTTTTATTTTATTATTTATTTATTTATTTATTTTTTTTTATTATTATTTTTTTTTCACCTTTATTTAACCAGGTAGGCTAGTTGAGAACAAGTTCTCATTTACAACTGCGACCTGGCCAAGATAAAGCATAGCAGTGTGAGCAGACAACACAGAGTTACACATGGAATAAACAAATTAACAAGTCAATAACACAGTAGAAAACAAAGGGGGAGTCTATATACAATGTACAATGTGTGCAAAAGGCATGAGGAGGTAGACGAATAGTTACAATTTTGCAGATTAACACTGGAGTGATATATGATCAGATGGTCATGTACAGGTAGAGATATTGGTGTGCAAAAGAGCAGAAAAGTAAATAAATAAAAACAGTATGGGGATGAGGTAGGTGAAAATGGGTGGGCTATTTACCAATAGACTATGTACAGCTGCAGCGATCGGTTAGCTGCTCAGATAGCTGATGTTTGAAGCTGGTGAGGGAGATAAAAGTCTCCAACTTCAGCGATTTTTGCAATTCGTTCCAGTCACAGGCAGCAGAGTACTGGAACGAAAGGCGGCCACTAGACTAATTTGAAATGGACTGCTACGACAGGGACATAAGACACGTCAGACTAATTTGAAATTGACTGCCACTACCGGGACATAAGACACATGTCAGACTAATTTGAAATGGACTGCCACTGCCGGGAGATAAGATACATGTCAGACTAATTTGAAATGGACTGCCATTACCGGGACATAAGACACATGTCAGACTAATTTGAAATGGACTGCCACTACCGGCAGATAAGACACATGTCAGACTCATTTGAAATGGACTGCCACTACTGGGAGATAAGACACATGTCAGACTAATTTGAAATGGACTGCCACGACCGGGAGATAAGACACATGTCAGACTAATTTCATTTGAAATGGACTGCCACTACCGGGAGATAAGACACATGTCAGACTCATTTGAAATGGAATGCTACGACCAGGAGATAAGACACGTGTCAGACTCATTTTAAATGGACTTCCACTACCGGGAGATTAGACACATGTCAGACTAATTTGAAATGGACTGCCACTACCGGGAGATAAAACACATGTCAGAATCATTTGAAATGGACTGCCACTACTGGGAGATAAGACACATGTCAGACTAATTTAATTTGAAATGGACTGCCACTACCGGGAGATAAGACACATGTCAGACTAATTTGAAATGGACTGCCACTACCGGGACATAAGACACGTCAGACTAATTTGAAATGGACTGCTATGACCGGGACATAAGACACATGTCAGACTAATTTGAAATGGACTGCCACTACCGGGAGATATGACACATGTCAGACTCATTTGAAATGGAATGCTACGACCGGGAGATAAGACACGTGTCAGATTCATTTTAGATGGACTGCCACTACCGGGAGATAAGACACATGTCAGACTCATTTGAAATGGACTGCCACTACCGGGAGATTAGACACATGTCAGACTAATTTGAAATGGACTGCCACTACCGGGAGATAAAACACATGTCAGACTAATTTGAAATGGACTGCCACTACCGGGACATAAGACACGTCAGACTAATTTGAAATGGACTGCTACGACCGGGACATAAGACACATGTCAGACTAATTTGAAATTGACTGCCACTACCGGGACATAAGACACATGTCAGACTAATTTGAAATGGACTGCCACTATCGGGAGATAAGACACATGTCAGACTAATTTAATTTGAAATGGACTGCCACGACCGGGAGATATGACACATGTCAGACTCATTTTAAATGAACTGCCATTACCAGGAGTATAAGACACATGTCAGACTAATTTGAAATGGACTGCAACGACCGGGAGATAAGACACATGTCAGACTAATTTGAAATGGACTGCCACTATCGGGAGATAAGACACATGTCAGACTAATTTGAAATGGACTGCCACTACCGGGACATAAGACACGTCAGACTAATTTGAAATGGACTGCTATCGGGACATAAGACACATGTCAGACTAATTTGAAATGGACTGCCACTATCGGGAGATAAGACACATGACAGACTAATTTAATTTGAAATGGACTGCCACGACCGGGAGATATGACACATGTCAGACTCATTTTAAATGAACTGCCACTACCGGGAGTATAAGACACATGTCAGACTAATTTGAAATGGACTGCAACGACCGGGAGATAAGACACGTCAGACTAATTTGAAATGGACTGCCACTATCGGGAGATAAGACACATGTCAGACTAATTTGAAATGGACTGCCACTACCGGGACATAAGACACGTCAGACTAATTTGAAATGGACTGCTATGACCGGGACATAAGACACATGTCAGACTAATTTGAAATGGACTGCCACTACCGGGAGATATGACACATGTCAGACTCATTTGAAATGGAATGCTACGACCGGGAGATAAGACACGTGTCAGACTCATTTTAGATGGACTGCCACTACCGGGAGATAAGACACATGTCAGACTAATTTGAAATGGACTGCCACTACCGGGAGATTAGACACATGTCAGACTAATTTGAAATGGACTGCCACTACCGGGAGATAAAACACATGTCAGACTAATTTGAAATGGACTGCCATGACCGGGAGATAAGACACATGTCAGACTAATTTGAAATGGACTGCCACTACCGGGACATAAGACACGTCAGACTTTTTTTATTTTATTATTTATTTATTTATTTATTTTTTTTATTATTATTTTTTTTTTCACCTTTATTTAACCAGGTAGGCTAGTTGAGAACAAGTTCTCATTTACAACTGCGACCTGGCCAAGATAAAGCATAGCAGTGTGAGCAGACAACACAGAGTTACACATGGAATAAACAAATTAACAAGTCAATAACACAGTAGAAAACAAAGGGGAGTCTATATACAATGTACAATGTGTGCAAAAGGCATGAGGAGGTAGACGAATAGTTACAATTTTGCAGATTAACACTGGAGTGATATATGATCAGATGGTCATGTACAGGTAGAGATATTGGTGTGCAAAAGAGCAGAAAAGTAAATAAATAAAAACAGTATGGGGATGAGGTAGGTGAAAATGGGTGGGCTATTTACCAATAGACTATGTACAGCTGCAGCGATCGGTTAGCTGCTCAGATAGCTGATGTTTGAAGCTGGTGAGGGAGATAAAAGTCTCCAACTTCAGCGATTTTTGCAATTCGTTCCAGTCACAGGCAGCAGAGTACTGGAACGAAAGGCGGCCACTAGACTAATTTGAAATGGACTGCTACGACCGGGACATAAGACACGTCAGACTAATTTGAAATTGACTGCCACTACCGGGACATAAGACACATGTCAGACTAATTTGAAATGGACTGCCACTGCCGGGAGATAAGATACATGTCAGACTAATTTGAAATGGACTGCCATTACCGGGACATAAGACAGATGTCAGACTGATTTGAAATGGACTGCCACTACCGGCAGATAAGACACATGTCAGACTCATTTGAAATGGACTGCCACTACTGGGAGATAAGACACATGTCAGACTAATTTGAAATGGACTGCCACGACCGGGAGATAAGACACATGTCAGACTAATTTCATTTGAAATGGACTGCCACTACCGGGAGATAAGACACGTCAGACTCATTTGAAATGGAATGCTACGACCGGGAGATAAGACACGTGTCAGACTCATTTTAAATGGACTTCCACTACCGGGAGATTAGACACATGTCAGAATCATTTGAAATGGACTGCCACTACCGGGAGATAAAACACATGTCAGAATCATTTGAAATGGACTGCCACTACTGGGAGATAAGACACATGTCAGACTAATTTAATTTGAAATGGACTGCCACTACCGGGAGATAAGACACATGTCAGACTAATTTGAAATGGACTGCCACTACCGGGACATAAGACACGTCAGACTAATTTGAAATGGACTGCTATGACCGGGACATAAGACACATGTCAGACTAATTTGAAATGGACTGCCACTACCGGGAGATATGACACATGTCAGACTCATTTGAAATGGAATGCTACGACCGGGAGATAAGACACGTGTCAGACTCATTTTAGATGGACTGCCACTACCGGGAGATAAGACACATGTCAGACTCATTTGAAATGGACTGCCACTACCGGGAGATTAGACACATGTCAGACTAATTTGAAATGGACTGCCACTACCGGGAGATAAAACACATGTCAGACTAATTTGAAATGGACTGCCACTACCGGGACATAAGACACGTCAGACTAATTTGAAATGGACTGCTACGACCGGGACATAAGACACATGTCAGACTAATTTGAAATTGACTGCCACTACCGGGACATAAGACACATGTCAGACTAATTTGAAATGGACTGCCACTATCGGGAGATAAGACACATGTCAGACTAATTTAATTTGAAATGGACTGCCACGACCGGGAGATATGACACATGTCAGACTCATTTTAAATGAACTGCCATTACCGGGAGTATAAGACACATGTCAGACTAATTTGAAATGGACTGCAACGACCGGGAGATAAGACACATGTCAGACTAATTTGAAATGGACTGCCACTATCGGGAGATAAGACACATGTCAGACTAATTTGAAATGGACTGCCACTACCGGGACATAAGACACGTCAGACTAATTTGAAATGGACTGCTATGACCGGGACATAAGACACATGTCAGACTAATTTGAAATGGACTGCCACTACCGGGAGATATGACACATGTCAGACTCATTTGAAATGGAATGCTACGACCGGGAGATAAGACACGTGTCAGACTCATTTTAGATGGACTGCCACTACCGGGAGATAAGACACATGTCAGACTAATTTGAAATGGACTGCCACGACCGGGAGATAAGACACATGTCAGACTAATTTGAAATGGACTGCCACTACCGGGAGATAAAACACATGTCAGACTAATTTGAAATGGACTGCCATGACCGGGAGATAAGACACATGTCAGACTAATTTGAAATGGACTGCCACTACCGGGACATAAGACACGTCAGACTAATTTGAAATGGACTGCTACGACCGGGACATAAGACACGTCAGACTAATTTGAAATTGACTGCCACTACCGGGACATAAGACACATGTCAGACTAATTTGAAATGGACTGCCACTGCCGGGAGATAAGATACATGTCAGACTAATTTGAAATGGACTGCCATTACCGGGACATAAGACAGATGTCAGACTGATTTGAAATGGACTGCCACTACCGGCAGATAAGACACATGTCAGACTAATTTGAAATGGACTGCCACTACTGGGAGATAAGACACATGTCAGACTAATTTGAAATGGACTGCCACGACCGGGAGATAAGACACATGTCAGACTAATTTCATTTGAAATGGACTGCCACTACCGGGAGATAAGACACATGTCAGACTCATTTGAAATGGAATGCTACGACCGGGAGATAAGACACATGTCAGACTCATTTGAAATGGACTGCCACTACCGGGAGATAAGACACGTGTCAGACTCATTTTAAATGGACTGCCACTACCGGGAGATAAGACACATGTCATACTAATTTGAAATGGACTGCCACTACCGGGAGATTAGACACGTCAGACTAATTTGAAATGGACTGCCACTACTGGGAGATAAGACACATGTCAGACTAATTTAATTTGAAATGGACTGCCACTACCGGGAGATAAGACACATGTCAGACTAATTTGAAATGGACTGCCACTACCGGGACATAAGACACGTCAGACTAATTTGAAATGGACTGCTATGACCGGGACATAAGACACATGTCAGACTAATTTGAAATGGACTGCCACTACCGGGAGATATGACACATGTCAGACTCATTTGAAATGGAATGCTACGACCGGGAGATAAGACACGTGTCAGACTCATTTTAGATGGACTGCCACTACCGGGAGATAAGACACATGTCAGACTCATTTGAAATGGACTGCCACTACCGGGAGATTAGACACATGTCAGACTAATTTGAAATGGACTGCCACTACCGGGAGATAAAACACATGTCAGACTAATTTGAAATGGACTGCCACTACCGGGACATAAGACACGTCAGACTAATTTGAAATGGACTGCTACGACCGGGACATAAGACACATGTCAGACTAATTTGAAATTGACTGCCACTACCGGGACATAAGACACATGTCAGACTAATTTGAAATGGACTGCCACTATCGGGAGATAAGACACATGTCAGACTAATTTAATTTGAAATGGACTGCCACGACCGGGAGATATGACACATGTCAGACTCATTTTAAATGAACTGCCATTGTATAAGACACATGTCAGACTAATTTGAAATGGACTGCAACGACCGGGAGATAAGACACATGTCAGACTAATTTGAAATGGACTGCCACTATCGGGAGATAAGACACATGTCAGACTAATTTGAAATGGACTGCCACTACCGGGACATAAGACACGTCAGACTAATTTGAAATGGACTGCTATGACCGGGACATAAGACACATGTCAGACTAATTTGAAATGGACTGCCACTACCGGGAGATATGACACATGTCAGACTCATTTGAAATTAAGACACGTGTCAGACTCATTTTAGATGGACTGCCACTACCGGGAGATAAGACACATGTCAGACTAATTTGAAATGGACTGCCACTACCGGGAGATTAGACACATGTCAGACTAATTTGAAATGGACTGCCACTACCGGGAGATAAAACACATGTCAGACTAATTTGAAATGGACTGCCATGACCGGGAGATAAGACACATGTCAGACTAATTTGAAATGGACTGCCACTACCGGGACATAAGACACGTCAGACTAATTTGAAATGGACTGCTACGACCGGGACATAAGACACGTCAGACTAATTTGAAATTGACTGCCACTACCGGGACATAAGACACATGTCAGACTAATTTGAAATGGACTGCCACTGCCGGGAGATAAGATACATGTCAGACTAATTTGAAATGGACTGCCATTACCGGGACATAAGACAGATGTCAGACTGATTTGAAATGGACTGCCACTACCCGGCAGATAAGACACATGTCAGACTCATTTGAAATGGACTGCCACTACTGGGAGATAAGACACATGTCAGACTAATTTGAAATGGACTGCCACGACCGGGAGATAAGACACATGTCAGACTAATTTCATTTGAAATGGACTGCCACTACCGGGAGATAAGACACATGTCAGACTCATTTGAAATGGAACTACGACCGGGAGATTGTCAGACTCATTTTAGATGGACTGCCACTACCGGGAGATAAGACACATGTCAGACTCATTTTAAATGGACTTCCATACCGGGAGATTAGACAGATGTCAGACTAATTTGAAATGGACTGCCACTACCGGGAGATAAAACACATGTCAGAATCATTTGAAATGGACTGCCACTACTGGGAGATAAGACACATGTCAGACTAATTTAATTTGAAATGGACTGCCACTACCGGGAGATAAGACACATGTCAGACTAATTTGAAATGGACTGCCACTACCGGGACATAAGACACGTCAGACTAATTTGAAATGGACTGCTATGACCGGGACATAAGACACATGTCAGACTAATTTGAAATGGACTGCCACTACCGGGAGATATGACACATGTCAGACTCATTTGAAATGGAATGCTACGACCGGGAGATAAGACACGTGTCAGACTCATTTTAGATGGACTGCCACTACCGGGAGATAAGACACATGTCAGACTCATTTGAAATGGACTGACGGGAGATTAGACACATTCAGACTAATTTGAAATGGACTGCCACTACCGGGAGATAAAACACATGTCAGACTAATTTGAAATGGACTGCCACTACCGGGACATAAGACACGTCAGACTAATTTGAAATGGACTGCTACGACCGGGACATAAGACACATGTCAGACTAATTTGAAATTGACTGCCACTACCGGGACATAAGACACATGTCAGACTAATTTGAAATGGACTGCCACTACCGGGAGATAAGACACGTCAGACTAATTTGAAATGGACTGCCACTGCCGGGAGATAAGATACATCAGACTAATTTGAAATGGACTGCCATTACCGGACATAAGACAGATGTCAGACTGATTTGAAATGGACTGCCACTACCGGCAGATAAGACACATGTCAGACTCATTTGAAATGGACTGCCACTACTGGGAGATAAGACACATGTCAGACTCATTTGAAATGGACTGCCACGACCGGGAGATAAGACACATGTCAGACTAATTTCATTTGAAATGGACTGCCACTACCGGGAGATAAGACACATGTCAGACTCATTTGAAATGGAATGCTACGACCAGGAGATAAGACACGTCAGACTCATTTGAAATGGAATGCTACGACCGGGAGATAAGACACGTGTCAGACTCATTTTAAATGGACTTCCACTACCGGGAGATTAGACACATGTCAGAATCATTTGAAATGGACTGCCACTACTGGGAGATAAGACACATGTCAGACTAATTTAATTTGAAATGGACTGCCACTACCGGGAGATAAGACACATGTCAGACTAATTTGAAATGGACTGCCACGACCGGGAGATAAGACACATGTCAGACCAATTTGAAATGGACTGCCATGACCGGGAGATAAGACACATGTCAGACTCATTTGAAATGGAATGCTACGACCGGGAGATAAGACACGTGTCAGACTCATTTTAAATGGACTGCCACTACCGGGAGATAAGACACATGTCAGACTAATTTGAAATGGACTGCCACTACCGGGAGATTAGACACATGTCAGACTAATTTGAAATGTACTGCCACTACCGGGAGATAAAACACATGTCAGACTCATTTGAAATGGACTGCCACTACTGGGAGATAAGACACATGTCAGACTAATTTGAAATGGACTGCCACGACCGGGAGATAAGACACATGTCAGGCTAATTTAATTTGAAATGGACTGCCACTACCGGGAGATAAGACACATGTCAGACTAATTTGAAATGGACTGCCACGACCGGGAGATAAGACACATGTCAGACCAATTTGAAATGGACTGCCATGACCGGGAGATAAGACACATGTCAGACTCATTTGAAATGGAATGCTACGACCGGGAGATAAGACACGTGTCAGACTCATTTTAAATGGACTGCCACTACTGGGAGATAAGACACATGTCAGACTAATTTAATTTGAAATGGACTGCCACACCGGGAGATATGACACATGTCAGACTCATTTTAAATGAACTGCCACTACCAGGAGTATAAGACACATGTCAGACTAATTTGAAATGGAATGCTACGCCGGGAGATAAGACACGTGTCAGACTCATTTTAAATGGACTTCCACTACCGGGAAATTAGACACATGTCAGACTAATTTGAAATGGACTGCCACTACCGGGAGATAAAACACATGTCAGAATCATTTGAAATGGACTGCCACTACTGGGAGATAAGACACATGTCAGACTAATTTAATTTGAAATGGACTGCCATGACCGGGAGATAAGACACATGTCAGACTCATTTGAAATGGAATGCTACGACCGGGAGATAAGACACGTGTCAGACTCATTTTAAATGGACTGCCACTACCGGGAGATAAGACACATGTCAGACTAATTTGAAATGGACTGCCACTACCGGGAGATTAGACACATGTCAGACTAATTTGAAATGTACTGCCACTACCGGGAGATAAAACACATGTCAGACTCATTTGAAATGGACTGCCACTACTGGGAGATAAGACACGTCAGACTAATTTGAAATGGACTGCCACGACCGGGAGATAAGACACATGTCAGGCTAATTTAATTTGAAATGGACTGCCACTACCGGGAGATAAGACACATGTCAGACTAATTTGAAATGGACTGCCACGACCGGGAGATAAGACACATGTCAGACCAATTTGAAATGGACTGCCATGACCGGGAGATAAGACACATGTCAGACTCATTTGAAATGGAATGCTACGACCGGGAGATAAGACACGTGTCAGACTCATTTTAAATGGACTGCCACTACTGGGAGATAAGACACATGTCAGACTAATTTAATTTGAAATGGACTGCCACGACCGGGAGATATGACACATGTCAGACTCATTTTAAATGAACTGCCACTACCAGGAGTATAAGACACATGTCAGACTAATTTGAAATGGAATGCTACGACCGGGAGATAAGACACGTGTCAGACTCATTTTAAATGGACTTCCACTACCGGGAAATTAGACACATGTCAGACTAATTTGAAATGGACTGCCACTACCGGGAGATAAAACACATGTCAGAATCATTTGAAATGGACTGCCACTACTGGGAGATAAGACACATGTCAGACTAATTTAATTTGAAATGGACTGCCACTACCGGGAGATAAGACACATGTCAGACTAATTTGAAATGGACTGCCACGACCGGGAGATAAGACACATGTCAGACCAATTTGAAATGGACTGCCATGACCGGGAGATAAGACACATGTCAGACTCATTTGAAATGGAATGCTACGACCGGGAGATAAGACACGTGTCAGACTCATTTTAAATGGACTGCCACTACCGGGAGATAAGACACATGTCAGACTAATTTGAAATGGACTGCCACTACCGGGAGATTAGACACATGTCAGACTAATTTGAAATGTACTGCCACTACCGGGAGATAAAACACATGTCAGACTCATTTGAAATGGACTGCCACTACTGGGAGATAAGACACGTCAGACTAATTTGAAATGGACTGCCACGACCGGGAGATAAGACACATGTCAGGCTAATTTAATTTGAAATGGACTGCCACTACCGGGAGATAAGACACATGTCAGACTAATTTGAAATGGACTGCCACGACCGGGAGATAAGACACATGTCAGACCAATTTGAAATGGACTGCCATGACCGGGAGATAAGACACATGTCAGACTCATTTGAAATGGAATGCTACGACCGGGAGATAAGACACGTGTCAGACTCATTTTAAATGGACTGCCACTACTGGGAGATAAGACACATGTCAGACTAATTTAATTTGAAATGGACTGCCACGACCGGGAGATATGACACATGTCAGACTCATTTTAAATGAACTGCCACTACCAGGAGTATAAGACACATGTCAGACTAATTTGAAATGGACTGCAACGACCGGGAGATAAGACACATGTCAGACTAATTTGAAATGGACTGCCACTATCGGGAGATAAGACACATGTCAGACTAATTTGAAATGGACTGCCACTACCGGGACATAAGACACGTCAGACTCATTTGAAATGGACTGCTATGACCGGGACATAAGACACATGTCAGACTAATTTGAAATGGACTGCCACTATCGGGAGATATGACACATGTCAGACTCATTTGAAATGGAAAGCTACGACCGGGAGATAAGACACGTGTCAGACTCATTTTAGATGGACTGCCACTACCGGGAGATAAGACACATGTCAGACTCATTTGAAATGGACTGCCACTACCGGGAGATTAGACACATGTCATACTAATTTGAAATGGACTGCCACTACCGGGAGATAAAACACATGTCAGACTAATTTGAAATGGACTGCCACTACCGGGACATAAGACACGTCAGACTAATTTGAAATGGACTGCTACGACCGGGACATAAGACACGTCAGACTAATTTGAAATTGACTGCCACTACCGGGACATAAGACACATGTCAGACTAATTTGAAATGGACTGCCACTACCGGGAGATAAGACACGTCAGACTAATTTGAAATGGACTGCCACTGCCGGTAGATAAGATACATGTCAGACTAATTTGAAATGGACTGCCATTACCGGGACATAAGACAGATGTCAGACTGATTTGAAATGGACTGCCACTACCGGCAGATAAGACACATGTCAGACTCGTTTGAAATGGACTGCCACTACTGGGAGATAAGACACATGTCAGACTAATTTGAAATGGACTGCCACGACCGGGAGATAAGACACATGTCAGACTAATTTCATTTGAAATGGACTGCCACTACCGGGAGATAAGACACATGTCAGACTCATTTGAAATGGAATGCTACGACCAGGAGATAAGACACGTGTCAGACTCATTTTAAATGGACTTCCACTACCGGGAGATTAGACACATGTCAGACTAATTTGAAATGGACTGCCACGACCGGGAGATAAGACACATGTCAGACCAATTTGAAATGGACTGCCATGACCGGGAGATAAGACACATGTCAGACTAATTTAATTTGAAATGGACTGCCACTACCGGGAGATAAGACACATGTCAGACTAATTTGAAATGGACTGCCACGACCGGGAGATAAGACACATGTCAGACCAATTTGAAATGGACTGCCATGACCAGGAGATAAGACACATGTCAGACTCATTTGAAATGGAATGCTACGACCGGGAGATAAGACACGTGTCAGACTCATTTTAAATGGACTTCCACTACCGGGAGATTAGACACATGTCAGACTAATTTGAAATGGACTGCCACTACCGGGAGATAAAACACATGTCAGAATCATTTGAAATGGACTGCCACTACTGGGAGATAAGACACATGTCAGACTAATTTAATTTGAAATGGACTGCCACTACCGGGAGATAAGACACATGTCAGACTAATTTGAAATGGACTGCCACGACCGGGAGATAAGACACATGTCAGACCAATTTGAAATGGACTGCCATGACCGGGAGATAAGACACATGTCAGACTCATTTGAAATGGAATGCTACGACCGGGAGATAAGACACGTGTCAGACTCATTTTAAATGGACTGCCACTACCGGGAGATAAGACACATGTCAGACTAATTTGAAATGGACTGTCACTACCGGGAGATTAGACACATGTCAGACTAATTTGAAATGTACTGCCACTACCGGGAGATAAAACACATGTCAGACTCATTTGAAATGGACTGCCACTACTGGGAGATAAGACACATGTCAGACTAATTTGAAATGGACTGCCACGACCGGGAGATAAGACACATGTCGGGCTAATTTAATTTGAAATGGACTGCCACTACCGGGAGATAAGACACATGTCAGACTAATTTGAAATGGACTGCCACGACCAGGAGATAAGACACATGTCAGACCAATTTGAAATGGACTGCCATGACCGGGAGATAAGACACATGTCAGACTCATTTGAAATGGAATGCTACGACCGGGAGATAAGACACGTGTCAGACTCATTTTAAATGGACTGCCACTACTGGGAGATAAGACACATGTCAGACTAATTTAATTTGAAATGGACTGCCCGACCGGGAGATATGACACGTCAGACTCATTTTAAATGAACTGCCACTACCGGGAGTATAAGACACATGTCAGACTAATTTGAAATGGACTGCAACGACCGGGAGATAAGACACATGTCAGACTAATTTGAAATGGACTGCCACTATCGGGAGATAAGACACATGTCAGACTAATTTGAAATGGACTGCCACTACCGGGACATAAGACACGTCAGACTAATTTGAAATGGACTGCTATGACCGGGACATAAGACACATGTCAGACTAATTTGAAATGGACTGCCACTACCGGGAGATATGACACATGTCAGACTCATTTGAAATGGAATGGACCGGGAGATAAGACACGTGTCAGACTCATTTTAGATGGACTGCCACTACCGGGAGATAAGACACATGTCAGACTAATTTGAAATGGACTGCCACTACCGGGAGATAAGACACATGTCAGACTAATTTGAAATGGACTGCCACTACCGGGAGATTAGACACATGTCAGACTAATTTGAAATGGACTGCCACTACCGGGAGATAAAACACATGTCAGACTAATTTGAAATGGACTTGACCGGGAATAAGACACATGTCAGACTAATTTGAAATGGAATGCTACGACCGGGAGATAAGACACGTGTCAGACTCATTTTAAATGGACTTCCACTACCGGGAAATTAGACACATGTCAGACTAATTTGAAATGGACTGCCACTACCGGGAGATAAAACACATGTCAGACTCATTTGAAATGGACTGCCACTACTGGGAGATAAGACACATGTCAGACTAATTTAATTTGAAATGGACTGCCATGACCGGGAGATAAGACACATGTCAGACTAATTTGAAATGGACTGCCACTACCGGGAGATTAGACACATGTCAGACTAATTTGAAATGTACTGCCACTACCGGGAGATAAACACATGTCAGACTCATTTGAAATGGACTGCCACTACTGGGAGATAAGACACGTCAGACTAATTTGAAATGGACTGCCACGACCGGGAGATAAGACACATGTCAGGCTAATTTAATTTGAAATGGACTGCCACTACCGGGAGATAAGACACATGTCAGACTAATTTGAAATGGACTGCCACGACCGGGAGATAAGACACATGTCAGACCAATTTGAAATGGACTGCCATGACCGGGAGATAAGACACATGTCAGACTCATTTGAAATGGAATGCTACGACCGGGAGATAAGACACGTGTCAGACTCATTTTAAATGGACTGCCACTACTGGGAGATAAGACACATGTCAGACTAATTTAATTTGAAATGGACTGCCACGACCGGGAGATATGACACATGTCAGACTCATTTTAAATGAACTGCCACTACCAGGAGTATAAGACACATGTCAGACTAATTTGAAATTTGAAATGGACTCATTTTAAATGGACTTCCACTACCGGGAAATTAGACACATGTCAGACTAATTTGAAATGGACTGCCACTACCGGGAGATAAAACACATGTCAGAATCATTTGAAATGGACTGCCACTACTGGGAGATAAGACACATGTCAGACTAATTTAATTTGAAATGGACTGCCACTACCGGGAGATAAGACACATGTCAGACTAATTTGAAATGGACTGCCACGACCGGGAGATAAGACACATGTCAGACCAATTTGAAATGGACTGCCATGACCGGGAGATAAGACACATGTCAGACTCATTTGAAATGGAATGCTACGACCGGGAGATAAGACACGTGTCAGACTCATTTTAAATGGACTGCCACTACCGGGAGATAAGACACATGTCAGACTAATTTGAAATGGACTGCCACTACCGGGAGATTAGACACATGTCAGACTAATTTGAAATGTACTGCCACTACCGGGAGATAAAACACATGTCAGACTCATTTGAAATGGACTGCCACTACTGGGAGATAAGACACATGTCAGACTAATTTGAAATGGACTGCCACGACCGGGAGATAAGACACATGTCAGGCTAATTTAATTTGAAATGGACTGCCACTACCGGGAGATAAGACACATGTCAGACTAATTTGAAATGGACTGCCACGACCGGGAGATAAGACACATGTCAGACCAATTTGAAATGGACTGCCATGACCGGGAGATAAGACACATGTCAGACTCATTTGAAATGGAATGCTACGACCGGGAGATAAGACACGTGTCAGACTCATTTTAAATGGACTGCCACTACTGGGAGATAAGACACATGTCAGACTAATTTAATTTGAAATGGACTGCCACGACCGGGAGATATGACACATGTCAGACTCATTTTAAATGAACTGCCACTACCAGGAGTATAAGACACATGTCAGACTAATTTGAAATGGACTGCAACGACCGGGAGATAAGACACATGTCAGACTAATTTGAAATGGACTGCCACTATCGGGAGATAAGACACATGTCAGACTAATTTGAAATGGACTGCCACTACCGGGACATAAGACACGTCAGACTCATTTGAAATGGACTGATGACCGGGACATAAGACACATGTCAGACTAATTTGAAATGGACTGCCACTATCGGGAGATATGACACATGTCAGACTCATTTGAAATGGAAAGCTACGACCGGGAGATAAGACACGTGTCAGACTCATTTTAGATGGACTGCCACTACCGGGAGATAAGACACATGTCAGACTCATTTGAAATGGACTGCCACTACCGGGAGATTAGACACATGTCATACTAATTTGAAATGGACTGCCACTACCGGGAGATAAAACACATGTCAGACTAATTTGAAATGGACTGCCACTACCGGGACATAAGACACGTCAGACTAATTTGAAATGGACTGCTACGACCGGGACATAAGACACATGTCAGACTAATTTGAAATTGACTGCCACTACCGGGACATAAGACACATGTCAGACTAATTTGAAATGGACTGCCACTACCGGGAGATAAGACACGTCAGACTAATTTGAAATGGACTGCCACTGCCGGGAGATAAGATACATGTCAGACTAATTTGAAATGGACTGCCATTACCGGGACATAAGACAGATGTCAGACTGATTTGAAATGGACTGCCACTACCGGCAGATAAGACACATGTCAGACTCGTTTGAAATGGACTGCCACTACTGGGAGATAAGACACATGTCAGACTAATTTGAAATGGACTGCCACGACCGGGAGATAAGACACATGTCAGACTAATTTCATTTGAAATGGACTGCCACTACCGGGAGATAAGACACATGTCAGACTCATTTGAAATGGAATGCTACGACCGGGAGATAAGACACGTGTCAGACTCATTTTAAATGGACTTCCACTACCGGGAGATTAGACAGATGTCAGACTAATTTGAAATGGACTGCCACTACCGGGAGATAAAACACATGTCAGAATCATTTGAAATGGACTGCCACTACTGGGAGATAAGACACATGTCAGACTAATTTAATTTGAAATGGACTGCCACTACCGGGAGATAAGACACATGTCAGACTAATTTGAAATGGACTGCCACGACCGGGAGATAAGACACATGTCAGACCAATTTGAAATGGACTGCCATGACCAGGAGATAAGACACATGTCAGACTCAATTGAAATGGAATGCTACGACCGGGAGATAAGACACGTGTCAGACTCATTTTAAATGGACTTCCACTACCGGGAGATTAGACACATGTCAGACTAATTTGAAATGGACTGCCACTACCGGGAGATAAAACACATGTCAGAATCATTTGAAATGGACTGCCACTACTGGGAGATAAGACACATGTCAGACTAATTTAATTTGAAATGGACTGCCACTACCGGGAGATAAGACACATGTCAGACTAATTTGAAATGGACTGCCACGACCGGGAGATAAGACACATGTCAGACCAATTTGAAATGGACTGCCATGACCGGGAGATAAGACACATGTCAGACTCATTTGAAATGGAATGCTACGACCGGGAGATAAGACACGTGTCAGACTCATTTTAAATGGACTGCCACTACCGGGAGATAAGACACATGTCAGACTAATTTGAAATGGACTGCCACTACCGGGAGATTAGACACATGTCAGACTAATTTGAAATGTACTGCCACTACCGGGAGATAAAACACATGTCAGACTCATTTGAAATGGACTGCCACTACTGGGAGATAAGACACATGTCAGACTAATTTGAAATGGACTGCCACGACCGGGAGATAAGACACATGTCAGGCTAATTTAATTTGAAATGGACTGCCACTACCGGGAGATAAGACACATGTCAGACTAATTTGAAATGGACTGCCACGACCAGGAGATAAGACACATGTCAGACCAATTTGAAATGGACTGCCATGACCGGGAGATAAGACACATGTCAGACTCATTTGAAATGGAATACGACCGGGAGATAAGACACGTGTCAGACTCATTTTAAATGGACTGCCACTACTGGGAGATAAGACACATGTCAGACTAATTTAATTTGAAATGGACTGCCACGACCGGGAGATATGACACGTCAGACTCATTTTAAATGAACTGCCACTACCGGGAGTATAAGACACATGTCAGACTAATTTGAAATGGACTGCAACGACCGGGAGATAAGACACATGTCAGACTAATTTGAAATGGACTGCCACTATCGGGAGATAAGACACATGTCAGACTAATTTGAAATGGACTGCCACTACCGGGACATAAGACACGTCAGACTAATTTGAAATGGACTGCTATGACCGGGACATAAGACACATGTCAGACTAATTTGAAATGGACTGCCACTACCGGGAGATATGACACATGTCAGACTCATTTGAAATGGAATGCTACGACCGGGAGATAAGACACGTGTCAGACTCATTTTAGATGGACTGCCACTACCGGGAGATAAGACACATGTCAGACTAATTTGAAATGGACTGCCACTGAGATTAGACACATGTCAGACTAATTTGAAATGGACTGCCACTACCGGGAGATAAAACACATGTCAGACTAATTTGAAATGGACTGCCATGACCGGGAGATAAGACACATGTCAGACTAATTTGAAATGGACTGCCACTACCGGGACATAAGACACGTCAGACTAATTTGAAATGGACTGCTACGACCGGGACATAAGACACATGTCAGACTAATTTGAAATTGACTGCCACTACCGGGACATAAGACACATGTCAGACTAATTTGAAATGGACTGCCACTACCGGGAGATAAGACACATGTCAGACTAATTTGAAATGGACTGCCACTGCCGGGAGATAAGATACATGTCAGACTAATTTGAAATGGACTGCCATTACCGGGACATAAGACAGATGTCAGACTGATTTGAAATGGACTGCCACTACCGGCAGATAAGACACATGTCAGACTCATTTGAAATGGACTGCCACTACTGGGAGATAAGACACATGTCAGACTAATTTGAAATGGACTGCCACGACCGGGAGATAAGACACATGTCAGACCAATTTGAAATGGACTGCCATGACCGGGAGATAAGACACATGTCAGACTCATTTGAAATGGAATGCTACGACCGGGAGATAAGACACGTGTCAGACTCATTTTAAATGGACTGCCACTACCGGGAGATAAGACACATGTCAGACTAATTTGAAATGGACTGCCACTACCGGGAGATTACACATGTCAGACTAATTTGAAATGTCAGATAAAACACATGTCAGACTAATTTGAAATGGACTGCCACTACTGGGAGATAAGACACATGTCAGACTAATTTGAAATGGACTGCCACGACCGGGAGATAAGACACATGTCAGACCAATTTGAAATGGACTGCCATGACCGGGAGATAAGACACATGTCAGACTCATTTGAAATGGAATGCTACGACCGGGAGATAAGACACGTGTCAGACTCATTTTAAATGGACTGCCACTACTGGGAGATAAGACACATGTCAGACTAATTTAATTTGAAATGGACTGCCACGACCGGGAGATATGACACATGTCAGACTCATTTTAAATGAACTGCCACTACCGGGAGTATAAGACACATGTCAGACTAATTTGAAATGGACTGCAACGACCGGGAGATAAGACACATGTCAGACTAATTTGAAATGGACTGCCACTATCGGGAGATAAGACACATGTCAGACTAATTTGAAATGGACTGCCACTACCGGGACATAAGACACGTCAGACTAATTTGAAATGGACTGCTATGACCGGGACATAAGACACATGTCAGACTCATTTGAAATGGACTGCCACTACCGTGAGATATGACACATGTCAGACTCATTTGAAATGGAATGCTACGACCGGGAGATAAGACACGTGTCAGACTCATTTTAGATGGACTGCCACTACCGGGAGATAAGACACATGTCAGACTAATTTAATTTGAAATGGACTGCCACGACCGGGAGATAAGACACATGTCAGACTCATTTGAAATGGACTGCCACTACCGGGAGATAAAACACATGTCAGACTAATTTGAAATGGACTGCCATGACCGGGAGATAAGACACATGTCAGACTAATTTGAAATGGACTGCCACTACCGGGACATAAGACACGTCAGACTAATTTGAAATGGACTGCTACGACCGGGACATAGACACATGTCAGACTAATTTGAAATTGACTGCCACTACCGGGACATAAGACACATGTCAGACTAATTTGAAATGGACTGCCACTACCGGGAGATAAGACACGTCAGACTAATTTGAAATGGACTGCCACTGCCGGGAGATAAGATACATGTCAGACTAATTTGAAATGGACTGCCATTACCGGGACATAAGACAGATGTCAGACTGATTTGAAATGGACTGCCACTACCGGCAGATAAGACACATGTCAGACTAATTTGAAATGGACTGCCACTACCGGGAGATAAAACACATGTCAGAATCATTTGAAATGGACTGCCACGACCGGGAGATAAGACACATGTCAGACTAATTTACTTTGAAATGGACTGCCACTACCGGGAGATAAGACACATGTCAGACTCATTTGAAATGGGACCGGGAGATAAGACACGTGTCAGACTCATTTTAAATGGACTTCCACTACCGGGAGATTAGACACATGTCAGACTAATTTGAAATGGACTGCCACTACCGGGAGATAAAACACATGTCAGAATCATTTGAAATGGACTGCCACTACCGGGAGATAAGACACATGTCAGACTAATTTGAAATGGACTGCCACGACCGGGAGATAAGACACATGTCAGACCAATTTGAAATGGACTGCCATGACCGGGAGATAAGACACATGTCAGACTCATTTGAAATGGAATGCTACGACCGGGAGATAAGACACGTGTCAGACTCATTTTAAATGGACTGCCACTACCGGGAGATAAGACACATGTCAGACTAATTTGAAATGGACTGCCACTACCGGGAGATTAGACACATGTCAGACTAATTTGAAATGTACTGCCGGGACATAAGACACGGACTAATTTGAAATGGATAAGACACATGTCAGACTAATTTGAAATTGACTGCCACTACCGGGACATAAGACACATGTCAGACTAATTTGAAATGGACTGCCACTACCGGGAGATAAGACACGTCAGACTAATTTGAAATGGACTGCCACTGCCGGGAGATAAGATACATGTCAGACTCATTTGAAATGGACTGCCACTACTGGGAGATAAGACACATGTCAGACTAATTTGAAATGGACTGCCACGACCGGGAGATAAGACACATGTCAGACTAATTTCATTTGAAATGGACTGCCACTACCGGGAGATAAGACACATGTCAGACTAATTTGAAATGGACTGCCACGACCGGGAGATAAGACACATGTCAGACCAATTTGAAATGGACTGCCATGACCGGGAGATAAGACACGTCAGACTCATTTGAAATGGAATGCTACGACCGGGAGATAAGACACGTGTCAGACTCATTTTAAATGGACTGCCACTACTGGGAGATAAGACACATGTCAGACTAATTTGAAATGGACTGCCACTACCGGGAGATTAGACACATGTCAGACTAATTTGAAATGGACTGCCCCGACCGGGAGATAAGACACATGTCAGACTAATTTAATTTGAAATGGACTGCCACTACCGGGAGATAAGACACATGTTAGACTCATTTGAAATGGACTGCCAGACATGTCAGACTTTGAAATGGAATGCTACGACCGGGAGATAAGACACGTGTCAGACTCATTTTAAATGGACTGCCACTACCGGGAGATAAGACACATGTCAGACTAATTTAATTTGAAATGGACTGCCACTACCGGGAGATAAGACACATGTCAGACTAATTTGCAATTTAAGAAATGGAAATGGACTGCCACTACCGGGAGATAAGACACATGTCAGACTCATTTGAAATGGAATGCTACGACCGGGAGATAAGACACGTGTCAGACTCATTTTAAATGGACTGCCACTACCGGGAGATAAGACACATGTCAGACTAATTTGAAATGGACTGCCACTACCGGGAGATAAAACACATGTCAGACTAATTTGAAATGTACTGCCACTACCGGGAGATAAAACACATGTCAGACTAATTTGAAATGGACTGCCACTACTGGGAGATAAGACACATGTCAGACTAATTTGAAATGGACTGCCACGACCGGGAGATAAGACACATGTCAGACTAATTTCATTTGAAATGGACTGCCACTACCGGGAGATAAGACACATGTCAGACTAATTTGAAATGGACTGCCATGACCGGGTGATAAGACACATGTCAGACCAATTTGAAATGGACTGCCATGACCGGGAGATATGACACATGTCAGACTCATTTGAAATGGACTGCTACGACCGGGAGATAAGACACATGTCAGACTAATTTGAAATGGACTGCCACTACTGGGAGATAAGACACATGTCAGACTAATTTAATTTGAAATGGACTGCCACGACCGGGAGATATGACACATGTCAGACTCATTTTAAATGAACTGCCACTACCGGGAGTATAAGACACATGTCAGACTAATTTGAAATGGACTGCAACGACCGGGAGATAAGACACATGTCAGACTAATTTGAAATGGACTGCCACTATCGGGAGATAAGACACATGTCAGACTAATTTGAAATGGACTGCCACTACCGGGAGATAAGACACGTCAGACTAATTTGAAATGGACTGCTATGACCGGGACATAAGACACATGTCAGACTCATTTGAAATGGACTGCCACTACCGGGAGATATGACACATGTCAGACTCATTTGAAATGGAATGCAGACGGGAGATAAGACACGTTCAGACTCATTTTAGATGGACTGCCACTACCGGGAGATAAGACACATGTCAGACTCATTTGAAATGGACTGCCACTACCGGGAGATAAGACACATGTCAGACTAATTTGAAATGGACTGCCACTACCGGGAGATAAGACACATGTCAGACTAATTTGAAATGGACTGCCATGACCGGGAGATAAGACACATGTCAGACTAATTTGAAATGGACTGCCACTACCGGGACATAAGACACATGTCAGACTAATTTGAAATTGACTGCCACTACCGGGACATAAGACACATGTCAGACTAATTTGAAATGGACTGCCACTACCGGGAGATAAGACACGTCAGACTAATTTGAAATGGACTGCCACTGCCGGGAGATAAGATACATGTCAGACTAATTTGAAATGGACTGCCATTACCGGGACATAAGACAGATGTCAGACTGATTTGAAATGGACTGCCACTACCGGCAGATAAGACACATGTCAGACTAATTTGAAATGGACTGCCACTACCGGGAGATAAAACACATGTCAGAATCATTTGAAATGGACTGCCACTACTGGGAGATAAGACACATGTCAGACTAATTTACTTTGAAATGGACTGCCACTACCAGGAGATAAGACACATGTCAGACTCAATTGAAATGGAATGCTACGACCGGGAGATAAGACACGTGTCAGACTCATTTTAAATGGACTTCCACTACCGGGAGATTAGACACATGTCAGACTAATTTGAAATGGACTGCCACTACCGGGAGATAAAACACATGTCAGAATCATTTGAAATGGACTGCCACGACCGGGAGATATGACACATGTCAGACTAATTTGAAATGGACTGCCACGACCGGGAGAAAAGACACATGTCAGACCAATTTGAAATGGACTGCCATGACCGGGAGATAAGACACATGTCAGACTCATTTGAAATGGAATACGACCGGGAGATAAGACACGTGTCAGACTCATTTTAAATGGACTGCCACTACCGGGAGATAAGACACATGTCAGACTAATTTGAAATGGACTGCCACTACCGTGAGATTAGACACATGTCAGACTAATTTGAAATGTAGCCACTACCGGGACATAAGACATGTCAGACTAATTTGAAATTTGACATAAGAAATGTCAGACTAATTTGAAATTGACTGCCACTACCGGGACATAAGACACATGTCAGACTAATTTGAAATGGACTGCCACTACCGGGAGATAAGACACGTCAGACTAATTTGAAATGGACTGCCACTGCCGGGAGATAAGATACATGTCAGACTCATTTGAAATGGACTGCCACTACTGGGAGATAAGACACATGTCAGACTAATTTGAAATGGACTGCCACGACCGGGAGATAAGACACATGTCAGGCTAATTTAATTTGAAATGGACTGCCACTACCGGGAGATAAGACACATGTCAGACTAATTTGAAATGGACTGCCACGACCGGGAGATAAGACACATGTCAGACCAATTTGAAATGGACTGCCATGACCGGGAGATAAGACACGTCAGACTCATTTGAAATGGAATGCTACGACCGGGAGATAAGACACGTGTCAGACTCATTTTAAATGGACTGCCACTACTGGGAGATAAGACACATGTCAGACTAATTTGAAATGGACTGCCACTACCGGGAGATTAGACACATGTCAGACTAATTTGAAATGGACTGCCACGACCGGGAGATAAGACACATGTCAGACTAATTTGAAATGGACTGCCACTACCGGGAGATAAAACACATGTCAGACTCATTTGAAATGGACTTGACTGGGAGATAAGACACATGTCAGACTCAATTGAAACTGTCAGACTCATTTTAAATGGACTGCCACTACCGGGAGATAAGACACATGTCAGACTAATTTGAAATGGACTGCCACTACGGGAGATAAGACACATGTCAGACTAATTTGCAATGGACTGCCAGACCGGGAGATAAGACACATGTCAGACTAATTTAATTTGAAATGGACTGCCACTACCGGGAGATAAGACACATGTTAGACTCATTTGAAATGGAATGCTACGACCGGGAGATAAGACACGTGTCAGACTCATTTTAAATGGACTTCCACTACCGGGAGATTAGACACATGTCAGACTAATTTGAAATGGACTGCCACTACCGGGAGATAAAACACATGTCAGACTAATTTGAAATGTACTGCCACTACCGGGAGATAAAACACATGTCAGACTCATTTGAAATGGACTGCCACTACTGGGAGATAAGACACATGTCAGACTAATTTGAAATGGACTGCCACGACCGGGAGATAAGACACATGTCAGACTAATTTAACTTGAAATGGACTGCCACTACCGGGAGATAAGACACATGTCAGACTAATTTGAAATGGACTGCCACGACAGGGAGATAAGACACATGTCAGACCAATTTGAAATGGACTGCCATGACCGGGAGATAAGACACATGTCAGACTCAATTTGAAATGGAATGCTACGACCGGGAGATAAGACACGTGTCAGACTCATTTTAAATGGACTGCCACTACCGGGAGATAAGACACATGTCAGACTAATTTGAAATGGACTGCCACTACCGGAGATTAGATAAAACACATGTCAGACTCATTTGAAATGGACTGCCACTACTGGGAGATAAGACACATGTCAGACTAATTTGAAATGTACTGCCACGACCGGGAGATAAGACACATGTCAGACTCATTTGAAATGGACTGCCACTACCGGGAGATAAGACACATGTCAGACTAATTTGAAATGGACTGCCACTACCGGGAGATAAAACACATGTCAGACTAATTTGAAATGGACTGCTACTACCGGGACATAAGACACATGTCAGACTGATTTGAAATGGACTGCCACTACCGGGAGATAAGACACATGTCTGACTAATTTAAAATGGACTGCCACGACCGGGAGATATGACACATGTCAGACTCATTTGAAATGGACTGCCATGACCGGGAGATAAGACACATGTCAGACTAATTTGAAATGGACTGCCACTACCGGGACATAAGACACGTCAGACTAATTTGAAATGGACTGCTACGACCGGGACATAAGACACATGTCAGACTAATTTGAAATGGACTGCCACGACCGGGAGATATGACACATGTCAGACTAATTTGAAATGGACTGCCACGACCGGGAGAAAAGACACATGTCAGACTAATTTGAAATGGACTGCCACTACCGGGACATAAGACACATGTCAGACTAATTTGAAATTGACTGCCACTACCGGGACATAAGACACATGTCAGACTAATTTGAAATGGACTGCCACTACCGGGAGATAAGACACATGTCAGACTAATTTGAAATGGACTGCCACTACTGGGAGATAAGACACATGTCAGACTAATTTGAAATGGACTGCTACTACCGGGACATAAGACACATGTCAGACTAATTTCATTTGAAATGGACTGCCACTACCGGGAGATAAGACACATGTCTGACTAATTTAAAATGGACTGCCACGACCGGGAGATATGACACATGTCAGACTCATTTGAAATGGACTGCCATGACCGGGAGATAAGACACATGTCAGACTAATTTGAAATGGACTGCCACTACCGGGACATAAGACACGTCAGACTAATTTGAAATGGACTGCTACGACCGGGACATAAGACACATGTCAGACTAATTTGAAATGGACTGCCACGACCGGGAGATATGACACATGTCAGACTAATTTGAAATGGACTGCCACGACCGGGAGAAAAGACACATGTCAGACTAATTTGAAATGGACTGCCACTACCGGGACATAAGACACATGTCAGACTAATTTGAAATAGACTGCCACTACCGGGAGATAAGACACGTCAGACTAATTTGAAATGGACTGCCACTGCCGGGAGATAAGATACATGTCAGACTAATTTGAAATGGACTGCCATTACCGGGACATAAGACAGATGTCAGACTGATTTGAAATGGACTGCCACGACCGGGAGATAAAACACATGTCAGAATCATTTGAAATGGACTGCCACTACTGGGAGATAAGACACATGTCAGACTAATTTCATTTGAAATGGACTGCCACTACCGGGAGATAAGACACATGTCAGACTCATTTGAAATGGAATGCTACGACCGGGAGATAAGACACGTGTCAGACTCATTTTAAATGGACTTCCACTACCGGGAGATTAGACACATGTCAGACTCATTTGAAATGGACTGCCACTACCGGGAGATAAAACACATGTCAGAATCATTTGAAATGGACTGCCACTACTGGGAGATAAGACACATGTCAGACTAATTTGAAATGGACTGCCACGACCGGGAGATAAGACACATGTCAGACCAATTTGAAATGGACTTGACCGGGAGATAAGACAATGTCAGACTCTGCCACTACCGGGAGATAAGACACATGTCAGACTCATTTAAATGGACTGCCACTACCGGGAGATTAGACACGTCAGACTAATTTGAAATGGACTGCCACTACCGGGAGATAAAACACATGTCAGACTCATTTGAAATGGACTGCCACTACTGGGAGATAAGACACATGTCAGACTCATTTGAAATGGACTGCCACTACCGGGAGATAAGACACATGTCAGACTAATTTGAAATGGACTGCCACTACCGGGAGATAAGACACGTGTCAGACTAATTTGAAATGGACAGCCACTACCGGGAGATCAGACACAAGTCAGACTAATTTGAAATGGACTGCCACTACCGGGAGATAAGACACATGTCAGACTAATTTGAAATGGACAGCCACTACGGGAGATCAGACACAAGTCAGACTAATTTGAAATGGACTGCCACTACCGGGAGATAAGACACATGTCAGACTAATTTGAAATGGACTGCCACAGCCCCACATTAGAAGTTAATAACATCATTGTTTTCACATGGTTAGGGTCACAAGAATTTGTAGAAATTTAAATGGGGTCGTGGGCCAAAAAGGTTTGGTAACCCCTGTGCTAAGGGGTCAGCAAGCCAACCAACAATTAAGACGAGGGGTACTTAAACTAAGCAACACTTGGACATCGACTATTCTTCCGAACCCAAACACCCCTTTACAGGGGAGAAATACTAGGGAAACTATAGTTAGGGCAGAGAGTCTGATTCCAGTGTTCCTGGACCCGCTCATGGAATACAGGTGGAAGTGCTGGTAGAACATCTGCCTGAGCCATCTACCCTGCATAGAGTCATCTGCCTGAGCCATCTACCCTCCATAGAGTCATCTGCCTGAGCCAACTACCCTCCATAGAGTCATCTGCCTGAGCCATCTACCCTCCATAGTCATCTGCCTGAGCCATCTACCCTCCATAGAGTCATCTGCCTGAGCCATCTACCCTCCATAGAGTCATCTGCCTCAGCCATCTACACTTTATAGGGTCATCTTCCTCAGCCATCTTCCCACAACAGGGTAATCTGCCTAATCCATCTACCCTCCATAGGGTTGTCTGCCCCAACCATCTACCCTCCTTAGTATCATCTCCCTCAGCCATCTACCCTACATAGGATCATCTCTCTCAGCCATCTACTCTCTATAGGGTCGTCTTCCTCAACCGTCTACCCTCAGAAGGGTCATCTGCCTCAGCCAACTACCCTCCACTGGGTCATTTGCCTCAGCCATCTACCCTCTGTAAGGTCATCATTCTGAGCCATCTACACTCCGTAGGGTCATCTGACTGAGCCATCTGCCCTCTATAGAGTAATCTGCCTCAGCAAAATACGCTCCACTGGGTCATTTGCCTCCGCCATCTACCCTCAATGAGGTCATCATTCTGAGCCACCTGCCATCCATAGTGTAATCTGCCTGGGCCATCTACCCTCCATTGCGTCATCTGCCTTAGCCTTCTACCCTCTTTAGGGGTAGAATATGCTTCAGCCATGTATCCTTGATTTGATGATCTGTCTCAGCCATCTACCCTCCATAGGGTCATTTGCCTCAGCCATCTACCCTCAATGAGGTCATCATTCTGAGCCATCTACCCTCTTTAGGGTAATATGCTTCAGCCATCTACCCTCCATATGTTCATCTGTCTCAGCCATCTATCTGCCCGAAGGTCATCTGCCTCTGCCAACTACCCTCCATCGGGTCATCTGCCTCAGCCATCTACCCTCAGAAGGTTCAACTGCTTTAGCCATCTACCCTCCATAGAGTCATCTGCCTGAGCCGTCTGGAACCCATAAGACACCCTAGGTCTGGAACCCATAAGACACCCTAGGTCAGAGAAGAAGATTCAGGTCTGGAACCTATTAGACACCCTAGGTCAGAGATGAAGATTCAGGTCTGGAACCCATAAGACACCCTCGGTCAGAGAAGAAGATTTAGGTCTGGAACCTATTAGACACCCTAGGTCAGAGATGGAGATTCAGGTCTGGAACCCATAAGACACCCTAGGTCAGAGATGAAGATTAGGGTCTGGAACCCATAAGATACCCTAGGTCAGAGATGAAGATTCAGGAGTGGGAAATACAGATAGTTAAACCAACAGTCAAAGTGTTGTCTGTTGGTCACAACAACTGTTTGGGGAGGCGAGTGCATGTTCGTGTATTCATTTTGTTTGTGTATTCATTTTGTTTGTGTATTCATTTTGTTCGTGTATTCATTTTGTTCGTGTATTCATTTTGTTCGTGTATTCATTTTGTTGTGTATTCATTTTGTTTGTGTATTCATTTTGTTCGTGTATTCATTTTGTTTGTGTATTCATTTTGTTTGTGTATTCATTTTGTTTGTGTATTCATTTTGTTTGTGTATTCATTTTGTTTGTGTATTCATTTTGTTCGTGTATTCATTTTGTTTGTGTATTCATTTTGTTCGTGTATTCATTTTGTTTTTGTATTCGTTCTGGATTAAAAGTGTTATGGATACGTACCACGCTGCACTTTGGTCCTTCCACCAACGACAATCGTTACACAGATGGTCTACCTTTTTGGGCCAGATTCTCCAAGACCTGGGCAGTTTTATTTACTTCCTACAATCCATAAATCTCCTGAGATGTGGACACTCCCTCCCTAGTTCCCTGTGGGGAGATCCCATAGTAAGTGATTGAGACTCAGAATCTTATTGTATTGCTGAATATATAGATTTGTTATATCAATTCTCTATCTCAGAAACACCCCAGCTATGTTAAGGATACTTAGGAATTTGTCAACAGGCTAAAGGGTTTCAAGATGCCAGGAAATGCTTTTTTAAATTCTCCATGGATATTAATTCTCTGTACGTAAACATTGATAACAAATTAGGTCTACAGGAAGTTGCAAATGCCTTCCAGAGGTATCCTGACCCCAGTCGACCGTAGAGAGGTATCCTGACCCCAGTCGACCGTAGAGAGGTATCCTGACCCCAATGCCTTCGACCAGAGGTATCCTGACCCCAGTGGACCGTAGAGAGGTATCCTGACCCCAGTCGACCGTAGAGAGGTATCCTGACCCCAGTCGACCGTAGAGAGTTATCCTGACCCCAGTCGACCGTAGAGAGGTATCCTGACCCCAGTCGACCGTAGAGAGGTATCCTGACCCCAGTCGACCGTAGAGAGGTATCCTGACCCCAGTCGACCGTAGAGAGTTATCCTGACCCCAGTCGACCGTAGAGAGGTATCCTGACCCCAGTCGACCGTAGAGAGGTATCTGAACATGTTGGAGTTGACCCTCACCAGAAACGACTTTGAGTTCAATGGGAAGTACTCCAGATACATGGTACTGTCACGCCCTGACCTTAGAGAGACGTTTTATTTCTCTATTTGGTTAGGTCAGGGTGTGATTTGGGTGGGCATTCTATGTTTTCTATATCTTTGTTTGTGGCCGAGTGTGGTTCCCAATCAGAGGCAGCTGTCTATCGTTGTCTCTGATTGAGAATCATACTTAGGAAGCCTTTTTCCCACCAATGTTGTGGGTAATTATTTCTATTCTGTGAGTGTTTGTGTGTGCCATGTTTGGTTTGCTGTTTACCTGTTTTTGTGGAGGTTTCACTTGGATTAAAAGATGTGGAATTACTTGCACACTGCGCCTTGGTTCATTTATGACAGGGAGTTTGAAGATAGCGAATGTGACAGGTACAGCCATGGGAAAGAATGTTTTGCAAATGTGTATACATGTTTTTGAGAAGAAACTGCTTTCCTCAAATGTAAGGCCTTACCATTGCTGTACCTTAGGTATCTTGATGATATTTTTGGACTGTGGGGTGGCTCCACCTCTGAATTCAGGGAATTATTAAACATTTTAAACTTGCATCACTTATCAATATCAATTACACATAATTTGCACAAAAGTATTTCTAGGTACACAGGTCCTTTTTCATTCACAAGGAGGGAGAAACCAAAAAATGTGCAACTACAGTTTTCTTTAAGTAAACAGAAACCTCCTTCACAAATGTAGTTTCCATCCAAAACACACACATAGGGAGGGTCCTGATCAAATCACAACTTATACATTTCCACAGAATCTGTAGTTATAGAGGAGGCCACAAGAACACTCTTCTCAGTCTTAAGGCCCAGGGGTTACTCCAGCAGGTTCCTGAGAGAGGTTAGGGTTGAGGTCAATCAGACTTTCCAGACCCATGGAACATAGAAGGTAGAGCGGGATAACCATGTGGTTCCATTTGTGGGGACTTATTCTCAGGCTCTGGTGCGGTTCAACTCTGAACTTAAATCTCATTTTCAACAGACTCAGAATGAATGTGAGGCCTTAAAATGTCAGGGTAATCTCAGCCTTCAGGAGAAATAAGAACATTAAGGACATTCTAGTCCATTCAAGCCTGAAAAAGAAGAAACTGATACAGAATAAATATTTTACTCAAAGTTTCTGTCCAATATGTTTTTGGGCTTCGGGGCTCCAATCAGGCATAAAATCCAACTGGATACTGGAAATGTGGTTTTTGTGATTGAGTGGCTTGTTTGTCATAAACTCAATATTGAAGAGACACAAAACACACTAGCATGCAGACTTAAACAACATCTATACCACACTCAGAGGGTGATCGATCCACTATGTTGTATGTCCACTTTTGGCCTCATACAGAGAAGAACCTTATAATTTTTGGCCTGGAGACCAATATGGGGTGGTGGAAAACTCAAAGACAGAGATGCCTGAGCGACAATGGATTACAACAGTAGGAACCATTAATCCTCTCTAGGCCTTAATGGGAAATACTAAGCCACCGAGTAATTTGTCTCCATCTTGTGGCTGTTTTAGACACTTGGAGTCTGAGATTTCTGAATTGGTTTAGGATAAAGCTGCAGATCTAGTGTACCTATCATGATGATTATTATCATTATTTTTAATTAGCTGGATCCTTGTATAATTATGTGTTATAAATGGTGTGATGGAAACCATTCTTTATATACCTTTTTTAGTTTAAATGTGAATATTTATTGGAATTGAAATGTTCCTCCCTCTTTTAGGGATTGAAAGCACTTCTGATTCATCATTCTTATTTAATATTTGTTGGTGTGTTTCTAAATATACATGTATAGGTCTTGTAGCTACCACCGGCCTAGTAGATAGAACTCTCCTTTTGATGGACTGTTGTCTGGAACTATTCTAACCCTACTCATTCCTGAGGCCTGAGTCCTAACCCTAACCTTCCTGGCAACTATACCAAACTCTACCAACTATACCAAACCCTACTCATTCCTGAGGCCTGAGTCCTAACCCTAACCTCCTTGGTTCTCATGCCTAACCCTAACCCCTAGGGAGATCCAGTCCCCTTCCCCACATGATACATTTAATTGATGCTTTTATTTTATATATTTTTTGTATAAACATTTTTAATATATGGCTGTTTTGTTACAGTAACCCTCCCCCTCCCACTTTTATTTTTCTTGTCTTTATTTAATTTTTTTCATTTTGAAGGATGGTCATGATATCAAATCAAATCAAATCAAACTTTATTTGTCATGTGCCAAATACAACAAGTGTAGACTTTACCGTGAAATTCTTACTTACAGGCCCTTAACCAACAGTAAAGTTCAAGAAGAGTTAAGAAAATATTTACCAAGTAAACTAAAGTAAAAAGTCATAGTAAAAAGTAAGACAATAAGAATAACGAGGCTATATAAAGTAGGCACCGGTACCGAGTGAGTGTGCAGGGGTACAGGTTTGTTGAGGTAATTTTTACATGTAGGTGGGGGTGATGAGGTGACTATGCATAAATAATAAACAGTGAGTAGCAGCAGTGTACAAAGGGGGGGGTCAATATACATTTTCCAGTGGCGATTTTATTAATTGTTCAGCAGTCTTATGGCTTGGGGGTAGAAGCTGTTGAGGAGCCTTTTGGTCCTAGACTTGGCGCTCCGGTACCTCTTACTGTGCAGTAGAAGAGAAAACAGTCTATAACTTGGGTGACTGGAGTCTCAGATAATTTTATGGGCTTTCCTCTGATCCCGCCTATTATATAGGTCCTGGATGGCAGGATGCTTGGCCTCAGTGATGTACTGGGCCGTTCGCACTACCCTCTGTAGCGCCTTAAGGTCAGATACCGAACAGTTGCCATACCAGGCGGTGATGCAACCGGTCAGGATGCTCTCGATGGTGCCGCTGTAGAACCTTTTGAGGATCTGGGGACGCATGACGAATCTTTTCAGTCTCCTGAGGGGGAAAAGGTTTTGTCGTGCCCTCTTCACTTAAACCTAACCCTCTACTCATCAGCCTTAAACCTAACCCTCTACTCATCAGCCTCATCAGCCGTAAACCTAACCCTCTACTCATCAGCCTCATCAGCCGTAAACCTAACCCTCTACTCATCAGCCTTAAACCTAACCCTCTACTCATCAGCCTCATCAGCCGTAAACCTAACCCTCTACTCATCAGACTTAAACCTAACCCTCTACTCATCAGCCTTAAACCTAACCCTCTACTCTTCAGCCTCCTCCGTATTAAACCTAACCCTCTACTCATCAGCCTCATCAGCCGTAAACCTAACCCTCTACTCATCAGTCTTAAACCTAACCCTCTACTCATCAGCCTCATCAGTCTTAAACCTAACCCTCTACTCATCAGCCTCATCAGTCTTAAACCTAACCCTCTACTCGTCAGCCGTAAACATAACCCTCTACCCATCAGCCTCATCAGCCGTAAACCTAACCCTCTACTCATCAGCCTTAAACCTAACCCTCTACTCATCAGCCTCCGTATTAAACCTAACCCTCTACTTATCAGCCTCATCAGCCGTAAACCTAACCCTCTACTCATCAGCCTTAAACCTAACCCTCTACTCATCAGCCTCATCAGTCTTAAACCTAACCCTCTACTCGTCAGCCGTAAACATAACCCTCTACCCATCAGCCTCATCAGCCGTAAACCTAACCCTCTACTCATCAGCCTTAAACCTAACCCTCTACTCATCAGCCTTAAACCTAACCCTCTACTCATCAGCCTCCTCCGTATTAAACCTAACCCTCTACTTATCAGCCTCATCAGCCGTAAACCTAACCCTCTACTCATCAGCCTTAAACCTAACCCTCTACTCATCAGCCTCATCAGCCGTAAACCTAACCCTCTACTCATCAGCCTTAAACCTAACCCTCTACTCATCAGCCTCCTCCGTATTAAACCTAACCCTCTACTCATCAGCCTCATCAGCCGTAAACCTAACCCTCTACTCATCAGCCTTAAACCTAACCCTCTACTCATCAGCCTCATCAGCCGTAAACCTAACCCTCTACTCATCAGCCTTAAACCTAACCCTCTACTCATCAGCCTCATCAGCCTCATCAGCCGTAAACCTAACCCTCTACTCATCAGCCTTAAACCTAACCCTCTACTCATCAGCCTCCTCCGTATTAAACCTAACCCTCTACTCATCAGCCTCATCAGCCGTAAACCTAACCCTCTACTCATCAGTCTTAAACCTAACCCTCTACTCATCAGCCTCATCAGCCGTAAACCTAACCCTCTACTCATCAGCCTTAAACCTAACCCTCTACTCATCAGCCTTAAACCTAACCCTCTACTCATCAGCCTCCTCCGTCTTAAACCTAACCCTCTACTCATCAGCCTCATCGGCCGTAAACCCTCTACTCATCAGCCTTAAACCTAACCCTCTACTCATCAGCCTCCTCCGTATTAAACCTAACCCTCTACTCATCAGCCTCATCAGCCGTAAACCTAACCCTCTACTCATCAGTCTTAAACCTAACCCTCTACTCATCAGCCTCATCAGCCGTAAACCTAACCCTCTACTCATCAGCCTTAAACCTAACCCTCTACTCATCAGCCTTAAACCTAACCCTCTACTCATCAGCCTCCTCCGTCTTAAACCTAACCCTCTACTCATCAGCCTCATCGGCCGTAAACCTAACCCTCTACTCATCAGCCTCCTCCATCTTAAACCTAACCCTCTACTCATCAGCCTAAACCTAACCCCTACTCATCAGCCTTAAACCTAACCCTCTACTCATCAGCCTTAAACCTAACCCTCTACTCATCAGCCTCCTCCGTATTAAACCTAACCTCTACTCATCAGCCTCATCAGCCGTAAACCTAACCCTCTACTCATCAGTCTTAAACCTAACCCTCTACTCATCAGCCTCATCAGCCGTAAACCTAACCCTCTACTCATCAGCCTCATCAGCCGTAAACCTAACCCTCTACTCATCAGCCTCCTCCGTCTTAAACCTAACCCTCTACTCATCAGCCTCATCGGCCGTAAACCTAACCCTCTACTCATCAGCCTCCTCCGTCTTAAACCTAACCCTCTACTCATCAGCCTCATCAGCCGTAAACCTAAACTCATCAGCCTCCTCCGTATTAAACCTAACCCTCTACTCATCAGCCTCATCAGCCGTAAACCTAACCCTCTACTCATCAGCCTTAAACCTAACCCTCTACTCATCAGCTGTAAACCTAACCCTCTACTCATCAGCCTTAAACCTAACCCTCTACTCATCAGCCTTAAACCTAACCCTCTACTCATCAGCCTTCCCAACGTGCTGATATGTATGGTGACCTGTGGGATGAGATTTCATTTTGAAGGAATGTTCATGATATGTACAGTGCCTTGCAAAAGTATTCATGCATTCCAACCTGTAATTTAAATAGATTTTTATTAGGATTTCATGAAATGGACATACACAAAATAGTCCAAATTGGTGAAGTAAAAAATAAATAAAAATAGTTTAAAAATAAAATGGAAAAGTGGTGCGTTCATATGTATTCACCCCTTTGCTATGAAGCCCCTAAATAAGATCTGGTGCAACCAATTACCTTCAGAAGTCACATTACTAGTTAAATAAAGTCCACCTGTGTGCAATCTAAGTGTCACATGATCTATCACATGATCTCAGTATATATAGACCTGTTCTGTTAGGCCCCAGAGTCTGCAACACCACTAAGCAAGTGGCACCATGAAGAACAAGGAGCTCTCCAAACAGGTCAGGGACAAAGTTGTGGAGAAGTACAGATCAGGGTTGGGTTATAAAAACATCAGAAACTTTGAACATCCCAGGGAGCACCATTAAATCCATTATTGAAAAATGGAAAGAATATGGCACCACAACAAACCTGCCAAGAGAGGGCCGTCCACCAAAACTCACAGACCAGGCAAGGAGGGCATTAATCAGGGAGGCAACAAAGAGACCAAAGATAACCCTGAAGGAGCTGCAAAGATCCACAGCGGAGATTGGAGTATCTGTCCATAGGACCACTTTAAGCCGTACACTCCACAGAGCTGAGCTTTACAGAAGAGTGGCCAGAAAAAAAGTCATTGCTTAAAGAAGAAAATAAGCAAACACGTTTGGTGTTTGCCAAAAGGTATGTGGGAGACGGTACTCTGGTCAGATGAGACTAAAATTGAGCTTTTTGCCCATCAAGAAAAACACTATGTCTGACTCAAAACCAAAACCTCTCATCACCCTGAGAACACATCCCCAAAGTGAAGCATGGTGGTGGCAGCATCATGCTGTGGGGAAGTTTTTCATCGGTAGGGACTGGGAAACTGGTCAGAATTTAAGGAATGATAGATGGCGCTAAATACAGGGAAATTCTTGAGGGAAACCTGTTTCAGTCTTCAAGAGATTTGAGACTGGGACGGGGGTTCACCATCCAGCAGGACACTGACCCTAAGCATACTACTAAACCAACACTTGAGGGGAAACATTTAAATGTCTTGGAATGGCCTAGTCAAAGCCCAGACCTCAATCCAATTGAGAATCTGTGGTATGACTTAAAGATTGCTGTACATCAACGGATCCTATCCAACTTGAAGGAGCTGGAGCAGTTTTGCCTTGAAGAATGGGCAAAAATTCCAGGAGCTAGATGTGCCAAGCTTATAGAGACATACCCCAAGAGACATGCAGCTGTAATTGCTTGGGGCGGCAGGTAGCCTAGTGGTTAAAGCGTTGGACATGTAACCGAAAGGTTGCAAAATAAAATCCACGAGCTGACAAGGTTCTGCCCCTGAACAAGGCAGTTAACCCACTGTTCATAGGCCATCATTGAAAATAAGAATTTGTTCTTAACTTTCCTAGTTAAATAAAGGTAAAATAAAACAAAGTGGCTCTACAAAGTATTGACTTTGGGGGGGTGAATAGTTATGCACGCTCAAGTTCAGTTTTTTTTGTCTTATTTCTTGTTTGTTTCACAATAAAATATTTTGCATCTTCAAAGTGGTAGTCATGTTGTGTAAATGATGCAACCCCCCCAAAAAAACGATTTTAATTCCAGGTTGTAAGGCAACAAAATAGGAAAAATGCCAAGCGGGTGAATACTTTTGCAAGCCACTGTGGGATGAGTTTTAATTTTGAAGAGAGGTTCATGATATGTACGGTGTGCTGTGCCAGCTGGACATCTACGGATGTTGAGTGTACAGTCCCCTAACCTAACACTCTACCAAGGTCTAACCCCTAACACTGACCACTACAAAGGTCTAAACCCTAACCCCTGCCCAGGTTTAACCCCTAACCTCTACCAAGGTCAAACCCCTAACCCTAACCTCTAACAAGGTCTGACCCCTAACCCTAACCTCTACCAAGGTCTACACACTGCTAGCCCACTTGTGTGTGTGTATGTATGTATGTATGTATGTATGTATGTATGTATGTATGTATGTATGTATGTATGTATGTATGTATGTATGTATGTATGTACTGCATGTGTGTGTGTGCTCAGTGCACCAATGAAACTGAAGATGACCTCTTCACTTAAACCTAACCCTCTACTCAAATTTCAAAAACAAGAAAATGGTGCCGTCTGCTTTGCTTAATATAAGATATTTTAAATGATTTATACTTTTACTTTTGATACTTAAGTATCAAGAGTACATTTAATTGCTAAAAGATACTTAAGTATATATAAAACCAAATACTTTTAGACTTTTACTCAAGTAGAATTTTACTGGCTGACTTTCACTTTTATTTGAGTAACTTTCTATTAAGGTATCTTTACTTTTACTCAAGTATGACAATTGATGATATAGCATAGGGCATATACACTTTTATCAAATAAAGTACACATTATTCAAGCACACATTACTTTACCCGTGCAGTGTACCGCCTGAAAGCTAAAGACATGTTGTGTGTTGATGGGCAACATTTTAAAAATATTACAAAACTTTCTTCCAAGCATAATGGCAAACGACAAAGAGAGGAGGATACTGATAACTTTAAAGACGGTACTTGGCGGGAGTTGTGTATCTTCTTTTTGCAAAAAGGTTCATCTTAGCTACGCGGCTGAAAGTAGGCGACCGCTAGAGTCCCCTTTCAGACACAACAAATATCTCCCTCGTTATTTTATTTTAAGACTTATATTGGAACTTTTAATGAAGTTACAATTAAATATGGAAGTTTATTTTTGTCAAATCTTATAAATACATTTAAAATGTTGACTTCTATGGCAGTACAACAATATTTTTATTCAGGCATCTGATAACGCACCAACATCGACGCCATCTATGTTCTTAAAGGCCCATTTCCAGTTTGCAAGAAGTGAAAGTAAATGGGAATTTATTACAACCAAAACACTCTGAAAGTGGTTGATTGAACAGTAATTTAAGTTATTTCATTCTCAACAGACATGATGTTTGTCGCGGCAGAATGCACCCCAACGTCTTTTAAAGACTTTACCCTGATTATGGTGAGTTAACTGCCATGCTTACTCTGTATTTATGCTCTATCATTGTGTCTAATTGGTTTCAACGTGTGCTGCACGCTTCTACTAGTGTCTATTCTACTGTATTCTATCTAACCAAATGTCACATTGTCTGTCTACAGCCAGCAATCTCTGTTGGAAATGTGGGGCAGCTGGCAGTGGACCTGATTGTTTCTACGCTCAACATGTGTCGAGTCGGATACATCCACACTGACTGTCTCATCCCTATGGTAGGGAACAACCCTTATGCTACATTCGCTGAGAACGCCAACGACCTCAGTACCAATGCAGAAGGTACACTAAATATACAAAACAGTGGAGGCTGGTGGGAGGAGATATGAGGACAGGCTCATTGTTATGGCTGGAATGGATTAAATGTAAAGATATCAAACATGGAAACCACATGTTTGACTCTTCCATTGATTCCATTCCAGCCATAACAATGAGCCTGGCTTCCTATAGCTCCTCCCACCAGCCTCTGCTTAATACAAAAATATGTGGACACCCCTTCAAGTTAGTGGATTTGGCTATTTCAGGCACTATAAAATTGGCACACAGCCATGCAATCTCCATAGAGAAACATTGGCAGTAAACCGTCATAGGATGCCACCTTTCCAACAAGTCAGTTCATCACATTTCTGCCCTGCTACATCTGCCCTGGTCAACTGCATCCCACTGCTGGCTTGCTTCTGAAGCTAAGCAGGGTTGGTCTTGGTCAGTCCCTGGATGGGAGACCAGATGCTGCTGGAAGTGGTGTTGGAGGGCCAATAGGAGGCACCCTTTCCTCTGGTCTAAAAAAATATCCCAATGCCCCAGGGCAGTGATTGGGGACATTGCCCTGTGTAGGGTGCTGTCTTTTGGATGGGACGTTAAACGGGTGTCCTGACTCTCTGTGGTCACTAAAGATCCCTTAGCACTTATTGTAAGAACCCGGTGTCTTGGCTAAATTCCCAATCTGGCCCTCATACCATCACGACCACCTAATCATCCCCAGTTTACAATTGGCTCATTCATCCCCCTCCTCTCCCCTGTAACTATTCCCCAGGTTGTAGCTGTAAATGAAAATGTGTTCTCAGTTAACTTACCTGGTAAAATGAGGGTTAAATAAATAAAAAGTGCTGTTATTGTGGAGTGGAAATGTCTAGGAGCAACAACGGCTCAGTGGCAATGTGGTAGGCCACAACTTCCACCGAGTGGTGAAGCGTGTAAAAATTGTCTCTCATCGGTTGCAAACCTCCCTACCGAGTTCCAAACTGCTTTAAAAGCAACGGCAGCACAATAACTTTTCATCAGGAAAAGTTATTGAAATGGGTTTCCATGACCAAGCAGCTGCACACAAGCCTAATCACCATGCGCAATGCCAAGCGTCGGCTGGAGTGGTGTAAAGCTCGCCGCCATTGGACTCTGGAGCAGTGGAAACATGTTCTCTGGAGTGATGTATCACACTTCACCATCTGGCAGTCCGACAGATGAATCTGGGTTTGGCGGAGTGCCAACTGTAAAGGTGGAAATAATGGTCTGGGGCTGTTTTTCATGGTTCGTGCTTGGCCACTTAGTTCCAGTGAAGGGAAATCTTAATGCTACAGCATACAATGACATAGACGATTCTGTGCTTCCAACTTTGTGGCAACAGTTTGGGGAAGGCCCTTTCCTGTTTCAGCATGCCAATGCCCCTTGCACAAAGCGAGGTCCATACAGAATTGGTTTGTCAAGATTGGTGTGGAAGAACTTGACTGACCTGCAGATAGCCCTGACCTCAACCCCATCAAACATATTTGGGATGACTTGGAATGCTGTCTGCGAGCCAGGCCTAATCACCCAACAATCAGTGCCCGACCTCACTAATGCTGTTGTGGCTGAGTGAAAGTAAGCCCCCGCAGCAATATTCCAAAGTAGTGGAAAGCCTTCCCAGAAGAGTGGAGACTGTTATAGACGCAAAGGGTGGACCAGCTCTATATTGGGGCTCCCGAGTGGCGCAGCGGTCTAAGGAACTGCATCTCAGCGTTAGAGACGTTACTACAGATCCTGGTTCGATTTCAGGCTGTATCACAACCGGCTGTGATTGGGAGTCCCATAGGGCGGCACACAATTGGCCCAGCATGTCCGGGTTTGGCTGGGGTAGGCCGTCATTATAAACAAGAGTTTGTTCTTAACTGACTTGCTTGGTTAAATTAAAGGTTAATGCCCATGATTTTGTTCGACAAGCAGGTGTCCACATACTTTTGGTCTTGTAGTGAAATAGGGTAGTTGTCTATGTAACACTGTACTGTTAATGATCATAATGTACAATAGTCATCGCTTCAGTCACATTGACATGGAATGAGATTCTCTCCTCTCTTGAACAGTGTACTCTTCTCCAGAGTTGAGGTTGGCAGTTCTTCAGATCAGAACCCCAATTATCCAGGTAATGTAACAGGTCGGCTTCATTTAACCCATTCTATTTGTAACCGAGTTAAGCCTTAAAGGAGAAGCTCACCCCAAAACACTTCTGGGCCCTTTATAACACTTGCCTGGCTGTTTGTCAGTACCCCAGACCGTTTTTAGGTTCATTGTTTTGAGTATTTAGATTTCTGTATTTTTATATCAACATGCTGAATTTCTACAATCACCTAAAATGCTTTGAATACTGTGTATTTATTGTTACATAAATAACAATTGGTGTCTCAGCATTGAATTGCCAAATAAATGTGTATAATGTAAGAATTATTTAAAAAACAAAGACCTACTTTGTGTGCAAAAGTCTTCCATATAAATCTGTAATCTGGTAAAAACTCTTCTTCATGGTTCTAAAATGGATAATTATAGGAGGCGGGATGAAGGAGCATCTTACTATTGGTCTTCAAGAAAGGAAATCAGAACGAAGGGAAGTTAACGAAGATGGTAGCTAGCTAGACTAGCGGTTAGTAGTCTGATGTAAAGTAAGGCTAGCGGTTAGTAGTCTGACAAAGTAAGGCTAGTGGTTAGTAGTCTAAAGTAAGGCTAGTGGTTAGTAGTCTGATGTAAAGTAAGGCTAGTGGTTAGTAATCTCTGAAGTAAAGTAGGCAAATGACATTAGTAGTCAAGTAGCTGAGTGACGTTGGTCAAAATGAAGTGCATTAATGTTCCAGGTCTGCTACAAATGCATTACACATTTTCCAATCTTTTCCTGACCTCTGGAGCTTTGTGTTAGGCATGGCAGCAGGCCATCCCACATCCTATGCTTGTTCTGGTTGGTAAGTTGTCAAGGTGGGTGGTCATGTGTGTTTGATTAGACAGCCACCGGTTGGAGCCCACACCCTATGCAAAAAGAGCAACGGAGCGTCGTATACAGTCCGCTCCAAGGATGTAAACAACGCTGCGTAAAGTGTATAGCAGCCTTGAGGGAACAGTGTAGCAGCCTTGAGGGAACAGTGTAGCAGCCTTGAGGGAACAGTGTAGCAGCCTTGAGGGAACAGTGTAGCAGCCTTGAGGGCACAGTGTAGCGGCCTTGAGGGAACAGTGTAGCGGCCTTGAGGGAACAGTGTAGCAGCCTTGAGGGAACAGTGTAGCGGCCTTGAGGGAACAGTGTAGCAGCCTTGAGGGAACAGTGTAGCGGCCTTGAGGGAACAGTGTAGCGGCCTTGAGGGAACAGTGTAGCGGCCTTGAGGGAACAGTGTAGCAGCCTTGAGGGAACAGTGTAGCAGCCTTGAGGGAACAGTGTAGCAGCCTTGAGGGAACAGTGTAGCAGCCTTGAGGGAACAGTGTAGCAGCCTTGAGGGAACAGCTTACTGACATTGGTTTCACATGGATATGGTTATGCTGTTATGGTTTTTAACTTGAGAGAGGAGAACTGTCATATAGGTCCTTTCTGTTGCAGACAAAGTCCAAGAAGTTATGTAAGCTGATGGTGTCTTGGATCAAAGCCAGTGGTTTCTCCAGGACTGTCGTGCTGTCCAGCAGTCATGCTTACCAGAGGGATGACCAACAGCTACTGGGGTACAGAACTGCTATCTACCAGAATTACTATGTTTAACTAGACTTTTGTCCATTCCATTTGTCACATGAATATATGGAGTGCATGGCAGAGAGCTCTGACTGACAAATCCTACATAAAATATATAAAACGTATTTCGCTATCATTGTCCATGTTCCGATATTCCACCAATGAATGTGATGATAGATGAACGTGATGATAGATGAACGTGATGAACATGATGACAGAGGAACGTGATGACAGATGAATGTGATGATAGATGAACCCCTTCCTTGCTCACAGGTCTCCCCTGCGTTACCTGCAGACTCCCTCCATGCAGAAGGTGACTGGTGACCGGCTGAAGGAGATGGAGTGGAAGGAGATGGAGACAGTATCTACCTTCCCTGGGGTTACTGACTCAGAGCAGCGCCTCTATATACCTGGAGGGGGCGCCACTAAAGGCCTCTTCACTGACAGGTACAGGAGACTGACGGGGGGTGTAGGTAGAAGTCACCTCTGAACACTGATACAGGATCATATTTGTTTTTACTGGCTATATTATCCTCACACATGCAGTGTGGAACACTACATCTGATAAAGAGGAATATGCTTACCTTGCACAAAAAGTTCACTTGGGTGCACTATGCAGAAATCGCCATTTCCTGGTTGCTAAAGTTCTAATAGTTCTCATAATTTCAGTTTGTGTCAAAACATGCGAATACAGTGTAGAGAATCACTGTACCATCTAAACCGCTGTGAAAGTGCTTTTCCATATTGTATTTTCAGATGTTTGAGGCTGGTGTACCAAACAGAAAGTAAAAGATGCAAAAACTACATTTAAGAATGGGAAATATAGAGATCTGTACCATGTTTTAGACTGGCTTTCAATGAGGCTTTAAGGTTTTCTCCATGGTGTTGTCTCTGTGTTCCAGCTGTGCTGAGGACATTCCTCTCCAAGGTTTTATCTCTGTGTTCCAGCTGTGCTGAGGAGATTCCTCTCCAAGGTTTTATCTCTGTGTTCCAGCTGTGCTGAGGAGATTCCTCTCCAAGGTTTTATCTCTGTGTTCCAGCTGTACTGAGGATATTCCTCTCCATGTTGTTGTCTCTGTGTTCCAGCTGTACTGAGGAAATTCCTCTCCATGTTGTTGTCTCTGTGTTCCAGCTGTGCTGAGGACATTCCTCTGGTGGTGGTGCTGATCTTCTGCTCTGAAGGAGACAACATCCCAGACGCCTTCACTCTCCTCAACCACCTCAACACCTGGCTCCACCTAGTGGACGCACCTGTAAGTGCTACTGTATGAGTACAGCCATATGATGTTATGGTTGCTTGTGTATGTATTTACATTTGAGTTATTAAGAAGACACTCTTGTCCAGAGCAATTTAGTCAGTGCATTCAACTAAGTTAAGTAGGGAAAACAAGTACATGTCACATTCATTACAAGTACACCCTTTGAAATAGTCACTAACCTCTAGTTGCACGTGACATGCTGGTAGAAATTACGTATAAAAATTGAAGTTTCCCTGAATTAAAGTCCCCGGCCTCTAGGAGCGCCGCATCTGGGTGAGCATTTTCTTGTTTGCTTACGGCCTTATACAGCTGGTTGGTGGTAAATAGACAGCTACGAAGAATCTAGATGAACTCTGTTGGTAAATATTATGGTCTGCAGCTTATCGTGAGGTACTCTACCTCAGGTGAGCAAAACCTTGAGACTTCCTTTATATTAGAGATTGTGCACCAGCTGTTGACAGAGATGCACACCACCCCCTCCCTGATCTTACCGGAGGCTGCTGTTCTGTCTTGCCAAGGCACAGAAAAAACAGCTAACTGTATATTATCCATGTCGTTGTTCAGCCATGACTCTGAAACACAGGATGTTAGTTATTCATGTCCCGTTTATACATGCCTATTCCATCCTTCATAGGCCCAGACGCAGCCAAAGTGGAGGATACCAGCATCATGGAGGCTTCTCTTTGGCAGTGGCATCCCCCCTGCACTCTTCTAAATCACCCAGTGGAATCTCCCCTGCCCCAACTCTTCTAAATCACCCCCTGCCCCAACTCTCCTAAATCACCCAGTGGAATCTCCCCTGCCCCAACTCTTCTAAATCACCCCCTGCCCCAACTCTCCTAAATCACCCAGTGGAATCTCCCCTGCCCCAACTCTTCTAAATCACCCCCTGCCCCAACTCTCCTAAATCACCCAGTGGAATCTCCCCTGCCCCAACTCTTCTAAATCACCCCTGCCCCAACTCTCCTAAATCACCCAGTGGAATCTCCCTTGCCCCAACTCTTCTAAATCACCCCCTGCCCCAACTCTCCTAAATCACCCAGTGGAATCTCCCCTGCCCCAACTCTTCTAAATCACCCCCTGCCCCAACTCTCCTAAATCACCCAGTGGAATCTGCCCCCCTGCCCCAATCACCCCCCCCACCCTCTCCAGAAATCGGTGACTCAACCCAGATTATAGGTTGGTCTGAATGTTTAGAAAATGGGTGACAGCATCTTTGGTGTTATGAGTCCAGGTTTATAGTCCTGAAGTGTGCCTAGTGGTTATCATTACCTACCCTGCTGATGAGAATCAATATTTACTCTACAGTTATTAAAAGTATTAAATCATCTCTTGTTCAGTGTCAGTTAATGCAGTCTTTGTAGAGAATGTGTGAGCCCCTAGATACAGTGGGGCAAAAATTATTTAGTCAGCCACCAATTGTGCAAGTTCTCCCACTTAAAAAGATGAGAGGCCTGTAATTTTCATCATAGGTACACTTCAACTATGACAGACAAAATTAGAAAAAAACATCCAGAAAATCACATTGTAGGACTTTGTATGAATTTATTTGCAAATTATGATGGAAAATTATCTCAATAATTTATTATATACCCTTTGTTGGAAATGACAGAGGTCAAATGTTTTCTGTAGGTCTTCACAAGGCTTTCACACACTGTTGCTGGTATTTTGGCCCATTCCTCCATGTAGATCTCCTCTAGAGCAGTGATGTTTTGGGGCTGTTGCTGGGCAACACGGACTTTCAACTCCCTCCAAAGATTTTCTATGGGGTTGAGATCTGGAGACTGGCTAGGCCACTCCAGGACCTTGAAATGCTTCTTACGAAGCCACTCCTTCGTTGCCCGGGCGGTGTGTTTGGGATCATTGTCATGCTGAAAGACCCAGCCACGTTTAATCTTCAATGCCCTTGCTGATGGAAGGAGGTTTTCACTCAAAATCTCACGATACATGGCCCCATTCATTCTTTCCTTTACACGGATCAGTCGTCCTGGTCCCTTTGCAGAAAAACAACCCCAAAGCATGATGTTTCCACCCCCATGCTTCACAGTAGGTATGGTGTTCTTTGGATGCAACTCAGCATTCTTTGTCCTCCAAACACGACGAGTTGAGTTTTTACCAAAAAGTTATATTTTGGTTTCATCTGACCATATGACATTCTCCCAATCTTCTTCTGGATCAACCAAATGCTCTCTAGCAAACTTCAGACGGGCCTAGACATGTACTGGCTTAAGCAAGGGGACACGTCTGGCACTGCAGGATTTGAGTCCCTGGCGGCGTAGTGTGCTACTGATGGTAGGCTTTGTTACTTTGGTCCCAGCTCTCTGCAGGTCATTCACTAGGTCCCCCTGTGTGGTTCTGAGATTTTTGCTTACCGTTCTTGTGATCATATTGACCCCATGGGGTGAGATTTTGCGTGGAGGCCCAGATCGAGGGACATTATCAGTGGTCTTGTGTCTTCCATTTCCTAATAATTGCTCCCACAGTTGATTTCTTCAAACCAAGCTGCTTACCTATTGCAGAATCAGTCTTCCCAGCCTGGTGCAGGTCTACAATTTTGTTTCTGGTGTCCTTTGACAGCTCTTTGGTCTTTGCCATAGTGGAGTTTGGAGTGTGACTGTTTGAGGTTGTGGACAGGTGTCTTTTATACTGATAACAAGTTCAAACAGGTGCCACTAATACAGGTAACAAGTGGAGGACAGAGGAGACTCTTAAAGAAGTTACAGGTCTGTGAGAGCCAGAAATCTTGCTTGTTTGTAGATGACCAAATACTTATTTTCCACCATAATTTGCAAATAAATTCATTAAAAATCCTACAATGCGATTTTCTGGATTTTTTTTTCATCATTTTTTCTGTCATAGTTGAAGTGTACCTGTGATGAACATTACAGCCCTCTCATTTTTTTAAGTGGGAGAACTTGCACAATTGGTGGCTGACTAAATACTTTTTTGTCCCACTGTAGGGCACTACTTTTGACCTGGTCTATAGGGAATATGGTGCTATTTGACCTGGTCTATAGGGAATATGGTGCCTTTTGACCTGGTCTATAGGGAATATGGTGCCTTTTGGGATAGATCCTTTGTTCATTTGTGAAGCTGGTGTTGACACCCATGAAAAATGATACAACAAATAGGTTGAAAAAAAGAGATTCATTGGCCTTGGTTCATTTTCATGGAGTGTACATTTATATTGTGTGTGGGTGAAAACAAGTAAAATGGAACAAAGGTTTGCTGTGTTCCTTCACTGTCTTCCTCCTCCCTGGGCCTGCTGTTTCAACACAGCACCAAGAACCTGTCTGTCTCCCTCTCTTCTCCCACTCTTTACCCTTTTGCAGTGTGTGAAACTACACAATGTCTTGGAGGAACCTGCACAATGTTATTACAATAGATTTTTTGATACGTAAAAAAAAAATCTGTATTTTCCCAGACTACCCTAGCCATGTACAACATAAATAGCTTTCCATGTGTAGCTCCTTACCACACTCAATCATGGCAAAAATAATCTCTACTCAGAGGGCCTTAGAAACATTTTTTGCAGAGCGATGCTACTGTGGAAGGAGCATCATCCACTTTGGAAAATTAAGAAATTGGTCTTCTTGCCAAAGGAATGAGCCACCCCCCCATTGGCATGGCTGCCAATGTGTTAAGGATGCAACCAGGACCGACGCGGACGGTGGTTACTCATGTGCAGGACAGTCTTCTTTTGAACTGTTCATCCCAGACACCATCCCGAAAACCATTCTGGACTAATTTGGAGGGAAGGTGTGTTTTTGGAGAGAGATGGACCATACTTTTGGGTTCTTATCCTTGCTGGTGTTTTCAGATCCAATGGGTAATCTCCAGAATCCCTGTGAGATGCAGAAACTGTCATAACTTTTCTGTGCAAAAAAACCTCCAACACTATTCCCAGGATTATCCGCTTCGATAACAGACACCAGCTCGGCGAGATGAGCTAGCTGTAATCAGGTCAGTACAGAGAGACAAGCTAGCTGCTATCAGATCAGTGCAAAGAGACAAGCTAGCTGCAATCAGACAAGTAGGTGGACTGCCTGCCCGTTTTACAACCCTGGGCCCAACGTTAACAACGTTACTGTTGATGAGCAGTTTATGCCATTTAGGGGCCGCTGCCCCTTCAGGCAGTACTTACTCTCTAAACCTGCAAAATATGGAATGAAGATCTGGGCTGCCTGTGATGCTGCTTCATCATATGTGTGGAACTTGCGAGTGTATATGGGGAAACCAGTTGGAGGAGTCCCTGAGAAGACCCAAGGGATGTGGGTTGTCCTGGACGTGACATAGGGACTCCGTTGCCACAACATCACATTCAATAACTTCTTTACTAAACGCAAGCTGGGACAGGAGCTCCTCAAGAGGAGGCTGACGGCGGTAGGAACAGTATGAAAAAACAAGCCAGAGCTCCTACCTCAGGCCTGTTCAGTGTATTAAACAGCTATCAATTCCTCTAAGTTTGTGTTCACGGTCGACACGTCTCGTGTCCTAGAGGCAAAAATGTGGTACTCATGAGTACGCTGCATAGGGATGGGATAATCTGTGGCCAGGAACATCAAAAAACAGATATCATCATGAATTGTAATGCCTCAAAAGGATGGATGGACAATTTAGACAAGCTGGTGACTGGCTACAGCTGCAGAAGAAGAACCCTACGCTGGCCACTTGTGATATTCTTCAAAATCTTGGACATCTCGGTGTACAACGGGTTTAAACCCAGATTGGAACAGGGGGAAGCTCCAGAGGAGACGGCTCTTTCTAGAGGAGCTGGACAAGGCATTGGTAAGACCTCACATCCAGAGGAGGCAACATATCCTAAGGACACCAGCTTCTACAGCCATCATTAGGAGGGTTCAGGAGGATGCTGGTGCCCCATCTGCCCGACCCACAACTCCAATACCGGAAGTGTGAGTGATGTTGCATGTGTGTGTGTCTGACTCTCCTACCTTGGCCTGATGAAACTATATATGTGAGTGAGATGTTAGTAAAATTCCTGAACTGTTTATCATTCTAGATTTCAGCCGGTAGCAACAAGAAGAAGCACTGTGATGTGTGTGGACCCAAGAAGGACATGAAGACACAGTGCACATGCATCAAGTGCAATAAATACATTTGCAACACACACACAGCCTCATGTGGTGTGAAGACCGGCCTTAATGTGTTCAATGGGGCTCATTTATCAATTCCATAATATACTGTATATACTCTGTCCAGTTCAGTTCAAAGCAATAAACATCAATAGAGATGAAAACCTTGTTTCATTTATATTTGTTCAAGATAAACATGATTTATTCCACCCATGTCTTGATAATTTATTTCTGTTTACAACACGAGCCACGGTAAATGGCAAGTATTGCATGTATGCTGTCTATATTGCTTGTAACGGATGTAAGCATTTTTACATTGTTATGGCTGTATTGTTTAAAAAAAACAATGTTGTGGGTCCATCAGACCTGCGAACATTGGGTGAATAAGAGAAAGGGCTTGGCCAGTTGCTACTGTGTTCCGGACAGCATTGTAACCCGACACAGTCCTAGATTGCAGGGTTTATGGGAAAAGACAGCATTGGAATTCACTGATGCATGCATGGTAAGCCAAGGTGTTTTCCAGATTCTGGTCATGGATGTGAACGTTACTAAAACATTTGAACCCTGGAGTGTAGTCTGATGGTTGAAATAGACATTTAAAAAAGCTTGTTGCTGTGTAGCCAATACAAGAGTAATTTAACTTAAAACAAAGTCAAAGGTTATTAAACCATTTAAGGAAACTACATAAAACCAGTTTATTCTTAGATTACACTTTTACATAAAGGAATTGTATACTTGACAATTTCATTCAAAATAAACTGGTCATGAAATTTTGGTTTGTTGTTTAAACCAAATACAATGCCTGTTTCCATTTTTGTACAATGAAAAATATTTTTCCACTTCTTAAAAAGTACAGTATGTACATCATGGAAACATTACAACTCCTGTCCTCACACATGGTAGGACATTTCAAGTCATTTCTTATAAAAAATATAACATTTCATTTTGCCCTCTGAAAACAGATGAACAGCATTACAGATTGGCAATGCATAGCAGGCCTAGTTCAGGTGGATGCAAAGCAAAATAGAATGGACAACGTAAGAAGAGGCTAAAACTATAAAACAACCAAGCTGCTGATGCATTATTGTGACTCCATTCCACTACGGGGTAGCGGAGGCTGTCATAGCTGGTGTTTTAGAGGGGAGGATAGAGAGGGAAGGGGAGAGAGAGAGAGAAGGGGATATAGAGGGAGAGAGGGGGGGGATATAGAGGGAGAGAGGGGGATATATAGAGGGAGGGGGATAGAGGGAGGGAGAGAGAGAGAGAGAGGGGAGAGAGAGGGGGATATATAGAGGGGAGAGAGAGAAGGGGATATATAGAGGGAGAGAGAGAAGGGGATATAGAGGGAGAGAGGGATATATAGAGAGAGAAGGGGATATATAGAGGAGAGAGGGGATATATAGAGAGAGAAGGGGATAGAGGGAGAGAGGGGGATAGGAAGAGAGGGAGGGATAGGGAGAGAGGGAGAGAAGGGGGATAGAGGGAGAGAGGGGAGAGAGAGAGGGATAGAGAGAGAGAGAGAGAGAGAGAAGGGGATATAGAGGGAGAGGGGGAGGGATATATAGAGGGAGGGATAGAGGGAGAGAGATAGAGAGAGAGAGAGAAGGGGATATAGAGGGGAGGGGGATAGAGGAGAGAGAGAGAGAGAGAGAGGGGGGATAGAGAGAGAGAGAAGGGGGATATAGAGGGAGAGAGGAGAGGGGATATATAGAGGGAGAGAGAGAAGGGGATATAGAGAGGGAGAGGGGGATAGGGAGGGGGAGAGAGGGGGGGATATAGAGGGAGGGGGGATAGAGGGATAGAGGAGAAGGGGATATAGAGGAGAGAGGGGGATATATAGAGGAGGGGATAGAGGGGGAGAGAGAGAGAAGGGGATATAGAGGGAGAGAGGGGGGATATATAGAGGAGGGGATAGGGGATATATAGAGGGAGGGGGAGGGGGGATATAGAGGGAGGGGGATATAGGGAGGGATATATAGAGGGAGGGGATATAGAGGGAGAGAGAGGGGGTATAGAGAGGGGGAGAGGGGGATATATAGAGGGGAGAGGGGATATATAGAGGGAGAGGGGATATATAGAGGGAGGGGATAGAGGAGAGAGAGAGAGAAGGGGATATATAGAGGGAGGGGGGATAGAGGGAGGGGGGGGAGATATAGAGGGAGGGGGATAGAGGGGGATATATAGAGGGAGGGGGATAGGGAGAGAGAGAGAAGGGGATATAGAGGGAGAGGGGGATATATAGAGGAGGGAGGGGATAGGGGGAGAGGGAGAGAGAGAGAGAAGGGGATATAGAGGGAGAGGGGGATATATAGAGGGAGGGGGGATAGAGGGAGGGGATAGAGGGAGAGAGAGAGAGAAGGGGATATAGAGGGAGAGGGGGATATATAGAGGGAGGGGGATAGAGGGGAGAGAGAGAGAAGGGGATATAGAGGGAGAGGGGGATATATAGAGGGAGGGGATAGAGGGAGAGAGAGAGAGAGAGAAGGGGATATAGAGGGAGAGAGGGGGATATATAGGGAGGGGGGGATAGAGGGAGAGAGAGAGAGAAGGGGGATATATAGAGAGAGGGAGATATGGGGATTTTATAGAGAGAGGGAGGGGGGAGCTATAGTGGGGGGGATTCTTGTCAATGTCATCTCAGCAGCCAGATCAGGAGGAGGCTGGAGCCACGGTGGAGTCAGTTAGCGGTCACTGGTTCTCGGCCTGTCACAACAGAGAGAGGATGTTGATTTCAGAAGAACACAGTATAAGGACATGCCATTTGACAGACCACAAGAACAGATGTACTGGATGTAGAACCAATGTGCCTGCTTTAGTTCCACAACCACAGCCTGCTGTGCTTACAGGTGATGTAATACTGGGATTGAAATGAGAGCTCTGTTACAACCAACCAGGTACAGTAGTTCTATAGCCTGGCTCCAGATCTGTTGATGTACTCTTACCAACTCTACCGCTGTCCTTGGCGTGACAATGAGGGATAGCACAAACAGACTGGCACTCAGGCTAGTAGTTTGAGGGATTTGAAATGGAAGTACATGTGTAGGTCTACTGTCATCATCATCATCATCATGGATGAAACAGGGAGCAGTAAGCAGCTGTTATGGTTTAAAAAGCAGGTACTACTGTCTGGAGTAGCCTGGTTTGGTGATATGGGGACCCAGATAAGTAACTGATGTCCGTTTGTCTATCCACATTTCCACAACTAAAACAATACTTTTTTACCTTTTTACCCAAAGGACTTGTAGCTGACGTTTGTAACGGTAACAAGTTCTAACGGCACACAGGTTGCGTAAGACATGATGACCAGGCTTTATCCTGACAACATCCATGCTGAACAACAGAAACCTGCATGCCATTGAGGGAAGAAGTCACATGATGCTGAACAACAGAAACCTGCAGGCCATTGAGGGAAGAAGTCACATGATGCTGAACAACAGAAAGCTGAACAACAGAAACCTGCAGGCCATTGAGGGAAGAAGTCACATGATGATACATTGCTGTCTCTTTCTATAACAACAGTCAAACCAGCACAGATCTGGAACCATAGAATGACTAGGAAGGAAGAGCACAGATCTCACTAAGCTGACTGATAGAGGAGCACAGATCTGAACCAGGCTAGGATGACTAGAGGAGCACAGATCTGGAACCAGGCTAGGATGACTAGGAAGAGTAGAGGAGCACAGATCTGGAACCAGGCTAGATGACTAGGAAGAGTAGAGCAGCACAGATCTGGAACCAGGCTAGGATGACTAGGAAGAGTAGAGGAGCACAGATCTGGAACCAGGCTAGGATGACTAGGAAGAGTAGAGGAGCACAGATCTGGAACCAGGCTAGGATGACTAGGAAGAGTAGAGGAGCACAGATCTGGAACCAGGCTAGGATGACTAGGAAGAGTAGAGGAGCACAGATCTGGAACCAGGCTAGGATGACTAGGAAGAGTAGAGGAGCACAGATCTGGAACCAGGCTAGGATGACTAGGAAGAGTAGAGGAGCACAGATCTGGAACCAGGCTAGGATGACTAGGAAGAGTAGAGGAGCACAGATCTGGAACCAGGCTAGGATGACTAGGAAGAGTAGAGGAGCACAGATCTGGAACCAGGCTAGGATGACTAGGAAGAGTAGAGGAGCACAGATCTGGAACCAGGCTAGAATGACTAGGAAGAGTAGAGGAGCACAGATCTGGAACCAGGCTAGGATGACTAGGAAGAGTAGAGGAGCACAGATCTGGAACCAGGCTAGGATGACTAGGAAGAGTAGAGGAGCACAGATCTGGAACCAGGCTAGGATGACTAGGAAGAGTAGAGGAGCACAGATCTGGAACCAGGCTAGGATGACTAGGAAGAGTAGAGGAGCACAGATCTGGAACCAGGCTAGGATGACTAGGAAGAGTAGAGGAGCACAGATCTGGAACCAGGCTAGGATGACTAGGAAGAGTAGAGGAGCACAGATCTGGAACCAGGCTAGGATGACTAGGAAGAGTAGAGGAGCACAGATCTGGAACCAGGCTAGGATGACTAGGAAGAGTAGAGGAGCACAGATCTGGAACCAGGCTAGGATGACTAGGAAGAGTAGAGGAGCACAGATCTGGAACCAGGCTAGGATGACTAGGAAGAGTAGAGGAGCACAGATCTGGAACCAGGCTAGGATGACTAGGAAGAGTAGAGGAGCACAGATCTGGAACCAGGCTAGGATGAGTAGGAAGAGTAGAGGAGCACAGATCTGGAACCAGGCTAGGATGACTAGGAAGAGTAGAGGAGCACAGATCTGGAACCAGGCTAGGATGACTAGGAAGAGTAGAGGAGCACAGATCTGGAACCAGGCTAGGATGACTAGGAAGAGTAGAGGAGCACAGATCTGGAACCAGGCTAGGATGACACATGCCCACCTCTGGAGTAACAGCAGACCAACTGACAGGCACAAACACAGTGACACAGCATGCAGAGAGGTAACTCCACAAGACATACCAACAGACCGGCACAAACAAACTCCACAAGAAAAGCAATCACAGAAACCTGATGTTATATAAAACCAAACCAGCACTGCTGACCTGAACAGATCAGACACAAGCTGGGATCTTTACAATGACGTACAAGTTGGGTTGTTCTTTTTACATCTGTTAGTGAACTTCTTTGTGTTATAGAATCATCTTATCGGTAGGTACGGAAGTGGGGGTTGCTGTCACAAGAGGACAGTTACAGCGCCCCCAACAGGCCAGCACAGCAGCAGCCTGCACCACTTTGATGTCATGTACAGCAAATGCAGCCAAAACGGTCCAATAGAGGTTTAGGCCAGACATAAGGAAATACAGTGCCTTCGGAAAGTATTCAGACCCCTTGATTATTTCCACATGTTGTTGCGTTATAGCCTTTTTCTAAAATGCATAGAAAAAAATAATAATCTTCAGCAATCTACACACACTACCCCATAATGACATCACACTACCCCATAATGACAAAATGAAAACAGGTCTTTAGAAATTTGTGCACATTTGTTTTTTAAATAAACTTATTTAAATAAGTAGTCAGACCCTTTGCTATGAGACTCGAAATTGAGATCAGATTCATTCTGTTTCCATTGATCATCCTTGAGCTGTTTCTACAACTTGATTGGAGTCCACCTGTGGTAAATTCAATTGATTGGACATGATTTGGAAAGGCACACACCTGTCTATATAAGGTCCCACAGTTGACAGTGCATATCAGAGCAAAAACCAAGCCATGTGGTCGAATGAATTGTCAGTGGAATCCGAGGCAGGATTGTGTTGAAGCACAGATCTGGGGAAGGGTACAAAAACATTTCTGCAGCATTGATGGTCCCCATCATTCTTAAATGGAAGAAGTTTGGATCCACCAAGACTCTTCCTAGAGCTGGCCGCCCGGCCAGCAATCAGGGGACAAGGGCCTTGGTCAGGGAGGTGACCAAGAACCTGATGGTCACTCTGACAGAGCTCCAGAGTTCCTCTGTGGAGATGGGAGAACCTTCCAGAAGGACAACCATCTATGCAGCACTCCACCAACCAGGCCTTTAAGGTAGTGGCCAGACGGAAGCCACTCCTCAGTAAAAGGCACATGACAGCCCACTTGGAGTTTGCCAAAAGGCACCTAAAGGACTGTCAGACCATGACAAACGAGATTCTCTGGTCTGATGAAACCAAGATTGGACTATTTGGCCTGAATGCTAAGCGTCACGTCTGGAGGAAACCAGGCACCATCTCTACAGTAAAGCATGGTGGTGGCAGCATCATGCTGTGGGGATGTTTTTCAGCGGCAGGGACTGGGAGACTAGTCAGGATCCAGGCAAAGATGAACGGAGCAAAGTACAGAGTGATGCTTGATGAAAACCTGCTCCAGAGCGCTCAGGACCTCACACTGGGGCGAAGGCTCACCTTCCAACAGGACAACGACTAAGCACACAGCCAAGAAAACCCAGGAGTGGCTTCGGGACAAGTCTCTGAATGTCCGTGAGTGGCCCAGCCAGAGCCCGGACTTGAACTCGATATAAACATCTCTGGAGAGACCTGAAAATAGCTGTGCAGCGACTCTCCCCATCCAACCTGACAGAGCTTGAGAGGATCTGCAGAGAAGAATGGGATAAACTCCCCAAATACAGGTGTGCCAAGCTTGTAGTGTCATACCCAAGAAGACTTGAGGCTATAATCGCTGCCAAAGGTGCTTCAACAAAGTACTGAGTAAAGGGTCTGAATATTTCTGTAAATGCGATATTTCAGATTTTTTTAATGCAAAAATGTTCTGAAAACATTTTTTTGATTTGTCATTATGGTGTATTGTGTGTAGATTGAGGGGGGGAAAAAACGATTGAATCGGTTTTACAATATGGCTGTAACGTAACAAAATGTGTAAAAAGTCAAGGGGTCTGAATACTTTCCAAAGGCACTGAAATCTGTCAGACACTGTACAGTCGTGGCAAAAAGTTTTGAGAATGACAAATATTAATTTTCACAAAGTCTTCTGCCTCAGATGGTATGATGGCAATTTGCATATACTCCAGAATGTTATGAAGAGTGATCTGATGAATTGCAATTAATTGCTTCAGGGCCCCAAGAAAGTCCAGCAAGTGTCAGGACCGTCTCCTAAAGTTGATTCAGCTGCGGGATCGGGGCACCACCAGTACACAGCTTTCTCAGGAATGGCAGCAGGCAGGTGTGAGTGCATCTGCACGTACAGTGAGGCAAATACTTTGAGGATGGCCTGGTGTGTCAAGAAGGGCAGCAAAGAATCCACTTCTCTCCAGGAAAACCATCATTCACAGACTGATATTCTGCAAAAGGTATAGGGATTGGACTGCTGAGGACTGGGGTAAAGTCGTTTTCTCTGATGAATCCCCTTTCCGATTGTTTGGGTAATCCGGAAGAAAGCTTGTCCGGAGAAGACAAGGTGAGCGCTACCATTAGTCCTGTGTCATGCCAACAGTAAAGCATCCTGAGACCATTCATGTGTGGGGTTGCTTCTCAGCCAAGGGAGTGGGCTCACTCACAATTTTGCCTAAAGAACACAGCCATGAATGAAGAATGCTACCAACATCCAGGAACAGTTTGGTGACGAACAATGCCTTTTCCAGCATGATGGAGCACCTTGTCATGAGGCAAAAGTGATAACTAAGTGGCTCAGGGACCAAAACATTGATATGTTGGGTCCATGGCCAGGAAACTCCCCAGACCTTAATCCCATTGAGAACTTGTGGTCAATCCTCAAGAGGCGGGTGGACAAACAAAAACCCACAAATTCTGACAAACTCCAAGCATTGATTATGCAAGAATGGGCTGCCATCAGTCAGGATGTGGCCCAGAAGTGAATTGACAGCATGCCAGGGCAGATTGCAGGTCTTGAAAAAGAAGGGTCAACACTGCAAATATTGACTCTTTGCATCAACTTCATGTAATTGTCAATAAAGGCCTTTGACACTTATGAAATGCTTGTAATTATACTTCAGTATTCCATAGTAACATCTGACAAAAATACCTAAAGACACTGAAGCAGCTAACTTTGAGGAAATTAATATTTGTGTCATTCTCAAAACTTTTGGCCACGACTATATAGTCAGTCAGACACTGTAGAGCAAGAAATATATTCTGGTTAAGGCTTAGACTACACACCCTTCAGGCTACACGCTGACTGAAAGTTGGATAGAATCATCTGCTAAATGGAATATATATATATATATATATACATATACACACACACACACATACAGTAGATATACACTGAGGATACCAAACACTAGGAAGCTGCTGTCAGAGACATTATACCAAACACTAGGAAGCTGTCAGAGACATTATACCAAACACTAGGAAGCTCAGAGACATTATACCAAACACTAGGAAGCTGTCAGAGACTACCAAACACTAGGAAGCTGCTGTCAGAGACATTATACCAAACACTAGGAAGCTGCTGTCAGAGACATTATACCAAACACTAGGAAGCTGCTGTCAGAGACATTATACCAAACACTAGGAAGCTGCTGTCTGGAGACATTATACCAAACACTAGGAAGCTGCTGTCAGAGACATTATACCAAACACGAGGAAGCTGCTGTCTGGAGACATTATACCAAACACTAGGAAGCTGCTGTCTGGAGACATTATACCAAACACTAGGAAGCTGTTGTCTGGAGACATTATACCAAACACTAGGAAGCTGCTGTCTGGAGACATTTACACCTTTTAACCACGGATCTTATTTATGTTCCAGTAACAGGAATAAACTGGAGGCTTCATGTGTGTATAGTAGTGGGGCAAAAAAGTATTTAGTCAGCCACCAATTGTGCAAGTTCTCCCACTTAAAAAGATGAGGCCTGTAATTTTCATCATAGGTACACTTCAACTATGACAGACAAAATTAGGAAAAAAAATCCAGAAAATCACATTGTAGGATTTATAATGAATTTATTTGCAAATTATGGTGGAAAATAAGTATTTGGTCAATAACAAAAGTTTCTCAATACTTTGTTATATACCCTTTGTTGGCAATGACAGAGGTCAAACGTTTTCTGTAAGTCTTCACAAGGTTTTCACACACTGTTGCTGGTATTTTGGCCCATTCCTCCATGTAGATCTCCTCTAGAGCAGTGATGTTTTGGGGCTGTGGCTGGGCAACACGGAATTTCAACACCCTCCAAAGATTTTCTATGGGGTTGAGATCTGGAGACTGGCTAGGCCACTCCAGGACCTTGAAATGCTTCTTACGAAGCCACTCCTTCGTTGCCCGGGCGGTGTATTTGGGATCATTGTCATGCTGAAAGACCCAGCCACGTTTAATCTTCAATGCCCTTGCTGATGGAAGGAGGTTTTCTCTCAATCTCACGATACATGGCCCCATTCATTCTTTATTTTACACGGATCAGTCGTCCTGATCCCTTTGCAGAAAAACAGCCTCAAAGCATGATGTTTCCACCCCCATGCTTCACAGTAGGTATGGTGTTCTTTGGATGCAACTCAGCATTCTTTGTCCTCCAAACACGACGAGTTGAGTTTTTACCAAAAAGTTATATTTTGGTTTCATCTGACCATATGACATTCTCCCAATCTTCTTCTGGATCAACCAAATGCTCTCTAGCAAACTTCAGATGGGCCTGGACATGTACTGGCTTAAGCAGGGGGACACGCCTGGCACTGCAAGATTTGAGTCCCTGGCAGCGTAGTGTGTTACTGATGGTAGGCTTTGTTACTTTTGTCCCAGCAGGTCATTCACTAGGTCCCCCCGTGTGGTTCTGGGATTTTTGCTCACCGTTCTTGTGATAATTTTGACCCCACAAAGAATCTATCTTGCGTGGAGCCCCAGATCGAGGGACATTATCAGTGGTCTTGTATGTCTTCCATTTCCTAATAATTGCTCCCACAGTTGATTTCTTCAAACCAAGCTGCTTACCTATTGCAGAATCAGTCTTCCCAGCCTGGTGCAGGTCTACAATTTTGTTTCTGGTGTCCTTTGACAGCTCTTTGGTCTTGGCCATAGTGGAGTTTGGAGTGTGACTGTTTGAGGTGGTTGTTACTGTAATTTAGTTATGCCCCAGGACCATGCCCCAGGACTACCTGACATGATGACTCCTTGCTGTCCCCAGTCCACCTGGCCATGCTGCTGCTCCAGTTTCAACTTCCACCTGACTGTGCTGCTGCTCCAGTTTCAACTGTTCTGCCTTATTATTATACGACCATGCTGGTCATTTATGAACATTTGAACATCTTGGCCATGTTCTGTTATAATCTCCACCCGGCACAGCCAGAAGAGGACTGGCCACCCCACATAGCCTGGTTCCTCTCTAGGTTTCTTCCTAGGTTTTGGCCTTTCTAGGGAGTTTTTCCTAGCCACCGTGCTTCTACACCTGCATTGCTTGCTGTTTGGGGTTTTAGGCTGGGTTTCTGTACAGCACTTTGAGATATCAGCTGATGTACGAAGGGCTATATAAATACATTTGATTTGATTTAGTTATTCCAATATGTTTTCATTAATTGAAAACCCTTAATCTATTTTATGAGAATTTGTAAGATTCTTGTTTGCATAAAATAGACGGAGACCAGTCTTAATAATAGGGAACAAACATTTTTCTCGGAGCTCGCTGCCACGTTACCATGAGCAACAGTTTATATACAATAACATGACGTCATTTCATTGCTTCTGGAATGAATCCCCTCCTCTCGACCTAAAATTAATTGAGTTTAAAAGTTCATTCCAACTCACTAACACACTCACAGGTCACACAACATAACTGAATTAACTTTTGACCCCTCACCATTATCGATCACCACTTAGCTGACAGTTCTAATTAACAGAAAACCTAGGAATGCACTCACTGCCTTATCTAAAACACCCCAGAGCTCAGTTTGGTTTTCTTATATTTAATTACTCCTTGTTCATGCCACATAATCCCTTCTTATAAACTCATATTGTTAATCAGATATAATAAAACAGAGTATAAGTTTACTTAGTTACAGTTCCATTTAAAATGAGAATATTGTTTAGTAATTTATTCCTAACAGTTGTGGACAGGTGTCTTTTATACTGATAACAAGTTCAAACAGGTGCCATTAATACAGGTAACGAGTGGAGGACAGAGGAGACTCTTAAAGAAGAAGTTACAGGTCTGAGAGCCAGAAATCTTGCTTGTTAGAAATACTTATTTTCCACCATAATTTGCAAATAAATTCATAAAAAATCCCACAATGTGATTTTCTGGATTTCTTTTCTCATTTTGTCTGTCATAGTTGAATTGTACCTATGATGAAAATTACAGGCCTCTCTCATCTTTTTAAGTGGGAGAACTTGCACAATTGGTGGCTGACTAAATACTTTTTTGCCTGTATATAATATCATTGTGTATGTGTGCCATTCAGAGGGTGAATGGGCAAGACAAAAGTCAAGTGCCTTTGAACGGGGTATGGTAGTAGGTGCCAGGCGCAACAGTTTGAGTGTGTCAAGAACTGCAAAACTGCTGGGTTTTTCATGCTCAACAGTTTCCCATGTGTATCAGGAATGGTCCACCACCCAAAGGACATCCAGCCAACTTGACAACTGTGGGAAGCATTGGAGTCAATACGAGTCAGCATCCCTGTGGGGCGCTTTCGACTCCTTGTAGAGTCCACGCCCCAACGAACTGCGGCTGTTCTGAGGGCAAAAGGGGGAGATGGGCATGTGTCTGTCTGTCTGTCTGTGTAGGGTGAAGATCCCCCTAGATGCTGAACTTCAGTCAGTTTTGTATTTTCCCCACTAATGGTTAAGGTTAGGATATGGGGAGGGGAAGCTGATCCTAGATCTGTACGTAGGGGAAACTGGAGAAGTGGGTGGTTGTTTAGCTATCAGATGAAGCAGCAGCTTACAGAGTAATATGAAGTAGTATTTTACCATCTCATCTCCCCAGCAGCTAGTCTGCTTGTTGGAGCCATTCCAGAACTAGCACACCTGATTCCACTACTAAGGGCTTGATGGTTAGTTAGTTGACCAATTAAAATCAGGTGATACTCGTCCAGAAATAGATCAGATATGTGGGATGGCTCATGGTACTGGAGGAGAGGTTTGGGAAACACGACAAGAGAAATTACATTTATTATCCCAAACAAGAAGCTACGTTATGTTGAGGTGATAGTAGAAATATAGTCAACATGTTTTACACACAAACTATTACCCTTTAACACAGGAAGTCCTAGAGAATAGAAAAACAATAAAACAAATTGTCCCTGTGAATTAATCACCTTTCAATACAGACATGTTTGGATCCAAAACGATATCCTGGTTATTTCATGTGATGAAGGTCATTTAGTTAATGGTAGTGAGTGTAATGATTATGTATTTTAAAGGTGCAGTGGACAGATGAATCCTCACCTTTTTCTCTTCTTTTCAGAGTCTGTTATGCTGGGCTTCGTCTGCTTGGGGTCTGTGATCTTGGGGGTCCAGTTAGACACCCTCTCATCGCGCGGTCTCTTGCGAGCACTGTGACAAAAGCAGCAAAAATGGATGCAAGTCAATCAAACCTTTTTGCCACTAAGTTTAGCACCAGCACTCTGATCAGAATAGAGGCAATCAATAAAGGAATCTTCTCCTTACATCCCCAGACTCTTTGGGACAGTTTCCGGTATCAAAAATGAATTCATGTCGAAAAATGAAAATTAATATGTTTTAGTCGAGGAATACACTTAATCTGTGTCCAGGAAACCAGCCCTTAGAGAAACACTGCAAATACAACCAACTAAAAGTAGCAGTGTCTCTTCTCTTACAGCACCACATCCCCACACTACCAGGCAGCCCGTCCCCACACTACCAGGCAGCCCGTCCCCACACTACCAGGCAGTTTGTCTCTACTACACCAATACTCACTTAGCTGTGCTCTCGTCCACATCCTGTTCCTTATATGGTGACTCTGTCCCCGTCGTTCTCTCCCCCAGCTCCGCGTCCCCTCCCTCTTTCCCCAGGGACACCCGGCTGCCATTGTATTTCTCCAGTGGACACTTGGAGGGTGGCTGGGTAGGAAGAAGGGATTCAGAATCAGACACTGGGTCCTGGTCCTCTTTAGATAGCTCACGCCACATTTTCTGGAGGAAACAGAGAAAGAGGGGAGAGAGAGATTAATTCAAATAGAACTTTAATGAAATCACTTGGACTCTGAGCCAGCCGCCCCACAGGTGCTCTACTTGTACTAGAGAGGAGTCCCCCATGATGTACCTGGCCCCTTACAGCTAGATAGGTGCATTAGCCGCCTGTAGCTCGGTGCGCTAGCCGCCTGTAGCTCGGTGCGCTAGCCGCCTGTAGCTCGGTGCGCTAGCCGCCTGTAGCTCGGTGCGCTAGCCGCCTGTAGCTCGGTGCGCTAGCCGCCTGTAGCTCGGTGCGCTAGCCGCCTGTAGCTCGGTTCGCTAGCCGCCTGTAGCTCGGTGCGCTAGCTGCCTGTACAGAGCAGTCTCCCATGATGTTCTTGGCTCTCTCCATCTAGCTAGGTGTGTGGTTAGGGTTAGCTTTGTTACCTGTACAGAGCAGTCTCCCATGATGTACTTGGCCCCCTCCAGGACGGCCCTGTAGGAGAAGCGTAGCTGGTCAGGAGTCTGGATCAGACCCATACGGTACTTCCTCATGTCCAGCAGCACAGCTTTGATGTCCACAGATGATGGGTCTTTCCTCTTGTCCATCTGACACCACAGAGACAGACAAAGACACCACAGGTTCAGTGGTTGAGAGCTGAAGACGTATTTGTTGGCTGTGAACATTCCTTTTGCTTAAAATGCTCATCAGGTTTATTCCATTTAATATAATTCAATACAACTATTTATTCCCTAATTGCCAATTAAGAAAGGCAATTTAGGTTAGAAAAATATCCACATATAATACAGTACAGAGACATCACTCTCACGTAGTGTTTATAGCATGGGTGTCAAACAAGAAAATGTGTAGAAATGATAATGAACCTACATGTCGTCTCGTAACTCTCCCCAGCTAGCTAACGGACCTACATGTCATCTCTTCACTCTCCCCAGCTAGCTAACAGACCTACATGTAGTCTCTTCACTCTCCCCAGCTAGCTAACGGACCTACATGTAGTCTCGTCACTCTCCCCAGCTAGCTAATGGAACTACACTCTCCCCAGCTAGCAAACAGACCTACATGTAGTCTCGTCACTCTCCCCAGCTAGCTAACAGACCTACATGTAGTCTCTTCACTCTCCCCAGCTAGCTAACGGACCTACATGTAGTCTCATCACTCTCCCCAGCTAGCTAACGGACCTACATGTAGTCTCGTCACTCTCCCCAGCTAGCTACACTCTCCCCAGGCAAACAGACTCGTCACTCTCCCCAGCTAGCTAACAGACCTACATGTAGTCTCTTCACTCTCCCCAGCTAGCTAACGGAACTACATGTAGTCTCGTCACTCTCCCCAGCTAGCTAATGGAACTACACTCTCCCCAGCTAGCTAACGGACCTACATGTAGTCTCGTCACTCTCCCCAGCTAGCTAATGGAACTACACTCTCCCCAGCTAGCAAACAGACCTACATGTAGTCTCTCACTCTCCCCAGCTAGCTAACAGTCTAGTCTCTTCACTCTCCCCAGCAGCTAACGGACCTACATGTAGGTCACTCTCCCCAGCTAGCTAATGGAACTACACTCTCCCCAGCTAGCTAACGGACCTACATGTAGTCTCTTCACTCTCCCCAGCTAGCTAACAGACCTACATGTAGTCTCATCACTCTCCCCAGCTAGCTAACGGACCTACATGTAGTCTCGTCACTCTCCCCAGCTAGCTAATGGAACTACACTCTCCCCAGCTAGCAAACAGACCTACATGTAGTCTCTTCACTCTCCCCAGCTAGCTAACAGAACATGTAGTCTCATCACTCTCCCCAGCTAGCTAACGGACCTACATGTAGTCTTCACTCTCCCCAGCTAGCTAATGGAACTACACTCTCCCCAGCTAGCAAACAGACCTACATGTAGTCTCTTCACTCTCCCCAGCTAGCTAATGGAACTACACTCTCCCCAGCTAGCTAACGGACCTACATGTAGTCTCTTCACTCTCCCCAGCTAGCTAACGGAACTACATGTAGTCTCATCACTCTCCCCAGCTAGCTAATGGAACTACATGTAGTCTCATCACTCTCCCCAGCTAGCTAATGGAACTACACTCTCCCCAGCTAGCTAATGGAACTACACTCTCCCCAGCTAGCAAACAGACCTACATGTAGTCTCGTCACTCCCCAGCTAGCTAACAGACCTACATGTAGTCTCGTCACTCCCCAGCTAGCTAACAGACCTACATGTAGTCTCGTCACTCTCCCCAGCTAGCTAACAGACCTACATGTAGTCTCTTCACTCTCCCCAGCTAGCTAATGGAACTACACTCTCCCCAGCTAGCTAACAGACCTACATGTAGTCTCTTCACTCTCCCCAGCTAGCTAATGGAACTACAGTCTCATCACTCCCCAGCTAGCTAATGGAACTACATGTAGTCTCATCACTCTCCCCAGCTAGCTAATGGAACAGAGCTAGCATGGTACTCTCCCCAGCTAGCTAATGGAACTACACTCTCCCCAGCTAGCAAACAGACCTACATGTAGTCTCGTCACTCTCCCCAGCTAGCTAACAGACCTACATGTAGTCTCGTCACTCTCCCCAGCTAGCTAACAGACCTACATGTAGTCTCGTCACTCTCCCCAGCTAGCTAACGGTCATCGTAACAAACAGTCAGGGAGAATCTAAAATTCCAAAAGGAGATGCAGAGGATTACTATACATTTTTTTATATATTTTAATAGCGAGGATATACAGTGCAGTCGGACCCCTTGACTTCTTCCACATTTTGTTATGTTACAGCCGTATTCTAAAATGGATTAAATTAATTAGGGGGGAAAAAAAAAAACAATCTAAACACAATACCTCATAATGACAAAGCAAAAACAGGCTTTTAGACATTTTGGGAAAAAAATGAAATGAAATATCACATTCACGTAATTATTCAGACCCTTAACTCAGTACTTTGTTCCAGCACCTTGGCAGCGATTACAGTCTTGAGTCTTCTTGGGTATGACGCTACAAGCTTGGCACACCTGTATTTGGAGAGATTCTCCCATTGTTCTCTGCAGATCCTCTCAAGCTCTGTCAGGTTGGATGGGGAGCGTCACTGCAAAGCAATTTTCGGGTCTCTCCACAGATGTTTGATCGGGTTCAAGTCCGGGCTATGGCTGGGCCACTCACGGACATTCAGAGACTTGTCCCGAAGTCACTCCTGCATTGTCTTGGCTGTATGCTTAGGGTCGTTGTGCTGTTGGAAGGTGAGCCTTCACCCCAGTGTGAGGTCCTGAGTCCTCTGGAGCAGGTTTTCATCAAGGATCTCTATGTACTTTGCTCCGTTCATCTTTGCTTCGATCCTGACTAGTCTCCCAGTCCCTGCTGCTGAAAAACATCCCTACAGCATGATGCTGCCACCACCATGCTTCACCGTAGAGATGGTGCCAGGGTTCCTCCAGACGTGATGCTTGGCATTCAGGCCAAAGAGTTCGATCTTGGTTTCATCAGACCAGAGAATCTTGTTTCTCATGGTCAGAGTCCTTTAGGTGTCTTTTGGCAAACTCCAAGCAGGCTGTCATGTGCCTTTTACTGAGGAGTGGCATCCGTCTGACCACTCTACCATATATGCCTGATTAGTGAAGTGCTGTCGAGATGGTTGTCCTTCTGGAAGGTTCTCCCATCTCCACAGAGGAACTCTGGAGCTCTGTCAGAGTCATCATTGGGTTCTTGGTCACCTCCCTGTCCAAGGCCCTTCTCCCCTGATTGCTCAGTTTGGCCAGGCGCCAGCTCTAGGAAGAGTCTTGGTGGTTCCAAACTTCTTCCATTTAAGAACAATGGAGGCTACTGTGCTCTTGGGGACCTTCAATGCTGCAGAAATGTTTTCGGAATCTTCCCCTGTGCCCTGACACCATGTCTCGGTGCTCTACGGACAATTCCTTCAACCTCACGGCTTGGTTTTTGCTCTGACAGGTTCTGTCACTCTGGGACCCTATATAGACAGGTGTGTACTTTTCCAAATCATGTCCAAGCTATTGAATTTACCACAGGTGGACTCCAATCAAGTTGTAGAAACATCTCAATGATGATTAATGGACACCTGATGCACCGGAGCTCAATTTTGAGTCTCATGGCAAAGGGTCTGAATACTTATGTAAATAATGTATTTCAGCTTATTTTTAATAAATGTGCAAACATTTCTGTAAGGCTGTTTACACTTCGTCATTATGGGGCATTGTGTGTAGATTGATGCAAAACATTTTTTTTAAGATAAGGCTGTAAAGTAACAAAATGTGGAAAAAGGGAAGGGGTCTGAATACTTTCCGAACACCTGGACTTGTGAAAACCGAATGTGGTCCACGGGGAAACAAGTTTGACATCACTGGTTTATAGTGTCAACTATAAGTGTGAGGGGGCAGGGCTTACCAGGACCAGACAGGTGTCAACCAATGAGAGGGTCCCTGAGCGGCCAATTCCAGCGCTGCAGTGCACTACCGCCGGTCCGTGGTCCGCCCCCAACGAGCCAGACTCCCGCACCTTGAACAGGAAGTTGAGGAAGGACGCCGGCGATTCTGGGACACCAAAGTCAGGCCAGGTGGTGTAATGAAAGTGATAGATCTCTCTCTTTTCCCCTGTCTGGAAGACACAAGAGAGGACAAAACACATTGCTTGTGTCCCAAATGGCACCCCTATTCCCTAGTACATTACTTTTTTCCGAAATGGCACCCTATCCCCTAGTGCATTACTATTGACCAGAGCCCCGTGGGCCCCGGTCTAAACTGCACCATAAATGGAATAGGGTGCCATTTGGGTCCTACAGTACAAATGGACAGGAGCAGGATTGGACTCAATTCCATTTAAATTCAGGAAACAAACTGAAATTCCAATTCTCATCCTTGAAAATAATAGATAGTGGACCACTGCATTGACCCTAACCCTGGAGATAGTAGAACACTGTATGCGGTCCCTGAGGAGGAAGGGAGGGGATAATAGATAGAGATTGAAGCTTGGACGATAAACTGAAAGTTACCGACACTGACATTTCCCTCTTTTAACCAAAGCAATTTTTCTGACGTCCGTAATTTCGATGATTAGGCTACACAACGTTCCTGCAGACATTTTTGGTTCTAAAACCATTAATTTGCCCTAAACCTGCTTCTTGCATCGAAAGTATCTGCCCTCACTCCCTCTCCCCCTTTGCACACGGAGTGAAGGGAGGGCTGCATTTACTGTTGTTAAAAAAGGGGAGAGTCTAAGCTTTATGAGAGTATAAAGTATTTCTCAACCCTCAATGTTAAGGAAATAACACCACTTTACTGAGTATGTAATTGAGATGATGCGCCAGCAGTACGAAGTGTAGCCATTTGTTTATTTGTTGGACAATAAATGTACTGTTAGATTAATTGCATGGCTATTTAGCAACAGCTATATGCTACACAATTCACCACCTGAGGAAGTGGGAACTCAAGTGGGAACTCAAAACACAAGTTCTCACTTCCTCAGGTGGTGAATTATGTAGTATATAGCCTTGGCCAGCAATATGCACAGAAACAGGCAGGCACATGAAATAGCTAACTTAGGGTAAGTTCCTAGCTAGCATTAAACTTATCTTATAAAAAAAACAAATCAATCTTAACATAATCACTAGTTAACTACACATGGTTGATGATATTACTAGTTTATCTAGCTTGTCCTGCGCTGCATATAATCGAATCACAGCCTACTTCACCAAACGGGTGATGATTTAACAAGCGCATTCGCAAAAAAAGCACTGTCGTTGCACCAATGTGTACCTAACCATAAAAATCTGTCTTTCTTAAAATCAATACACAAGTCTACATTTTTAAAACTGCATATTTGGTTAATATTGCTTGCTAACATGAATTTCTTTTAGCTAGGGAAATTGTGTCACTTCTCTTGCGTTCTGTGCAAGCAGAGTCAGGGTATATGCAGCAGTTTGGGCCGCCTGGCTCGTTGCGAACTGTGTGAAGACCATTTCTTCCTAACAAAGACTAATTAATTTGCCAGAATTGTACATAATTATGACATAACATTGAAGGTTGTGCAATATAAACAGCAATATTTAGACTTAGGGATGCCACCCATGAGATAAAATCCGGAACGGTTCCGTATTTCACTGAAAGAAAAAATGTTTTATTTTCGAAATGACAGTTTCCGGATTTGACCATATTAATGACCTACGGCTCGTATTTCTGTTTTATTATATTATAATAAAGTCTATGATTTGATAGCGCAGTCTGACTGGGCGGTGGTAGGCAGCAGCAGGCTCGTAAGCATTCATTCAAACAGCACTTCCTGCATTTGCCAGCAGCTCTTCACTGTGATTCAAGCATTCCGCTGTTTATGACTTCAAGTCTATCAACTCCTAAGATTAGACTGGTAATATTAAAGTACCTATTAGAACATCCAATAGTTAAAGGTATATGAAATACAAATCGTATAGAGAGAAATAGTCCTATAATAACTACAACCTAAAACGTCTTACCTGGGAATATTGAAGACTCATGTTAAAAGGAACCACCAGCATTCTCATGTTCTGAGCAAGGAACTTAAACGTTCATCTCCATCACTTTATTTAATCCAAATTGAACATGTTTAATTATTTATTTGAGACTAAATAGATTTTATTGATGTATTATATTAAGTTAAAATAAAAGTGTTCATTCAGTATTGTTGTAATTGTCAGTATTACAAATATATATATATAAAAATAGGTAGATTAATCGGTATCGGATTTTTCTGGTCCTCCAATAAATCGGTATCGGTGTTGAAAAAAATCATAATCGGTCTACCTCTAGTAATAGCAGAGGTGTACAGTAGGCATCCTGATAAATAAGAATACGCCTTTCCCCTTACATCCCAGCACATAAACCAAGAAGGCAATTTTCTTATGTTGAATTGTACTTTACATGGTGAAAAATACACATTGATTTCATTGTATATCCCCTCAGGGGCCAATCTAGATCACATCCACACAGGAAGTATTATTTTAGCAGGTGACCTAAATCATACATTCGATAAGATTAACAGACGTAGCAATGAAAAAGGCACATTTGGGGAGCCTCCAAAGAGGCAAAACATGTAATCTCTACAAATAATTTATAGGACACATGGAGATTACTATTCCCAACTCAAAAAGACTATTCCTTCTTTTCTCAAAAGGTAAAAAGCTATTGAAGAATTGACTACATTTTTTCCTCTCCAAAAATTCACTCAACAATTTACTGGATAAAAAAAAATAGATGATATAGTGATATCGGATCATTCTCTAGCATCGTGCTTAATTACACCAGGAGAAAATAATCTCCAGGACCCAAAATTGTATAACTAGATAAACAAATGTAGACAGAGAATAGCCGACCCCTGATACAATTTGGGATGTACATTCGGGGAATGATCATTTCATACTCTCCAAAAGTTAAATCTGATTTAGAAATGTGCATGAAAGAAAATCAATATCTTAGAAAAAGCCCATAAATCTTTACAAGGTAAAGAAGAAAATACAATTTCTGAACTTAAGCAGGAATACAATCTTTTACTTTTGAAGACAGCCAACAACTACAGGTTAAACTCAAATAAAGCATATGGTACATGGTAAACCAATTATATTTTTTAAACTAAGATACAAAAGTGGTCATTAGAAACAGTGCGATTAATTACCATTTTAAAATCTTCTATGAAAATGTATATAAATCAGAATTAAACAGTTTGACAGATCCTATAACCTTCTTAGACTCAACAAGTCCGAAGCAAATATCAGCAGACAAAAAAAAGCTTAAAACCGTAAACACCCAAGAAGAAATATTAGATACTGTTAAAACATTTGCATGGAGGAAATCACCAGGAATGGATGGCTACCCAAAGAATTCTATTTAAACATTTTGGGACAATGTAGCCCCCCCTATTTACACAAATGACAACACACACGTCACACAATTCAGTACTTCATAGTTCCATGTATCAAATAGTTATTTCAGTTAAATTGAAACCAGGAAAATCTGGAGAGTCCCCTGCTGATTATAGACATAAATTCAATAAATTGTGACAAAATTATAACAAAGCTTATAAGCAATAGAATGGCAAACGTCTTACCAGACTTGTTATATATCAAACAAATGTTTCAGTTTAATACAATATGCAAAACAACAGGACATAGATTATTCAATTATGGCTGTTGATGCCAAAAAGGCTTTTGATCGTCTTGAATAGCCTTCTGTATTCAAAACTTTGGACACTTTCAACTTTCCAGCTGAAATAATACATTTAATAAAACATATTGAATAAATGTTCTAAAGGAAAAATATACACAAATAATGTATTATCTGATGAATGCTTTAGAAAGGGGGACAAGACAGGGATGTCCTCTCTCCCCCTTCCTGTTTCCACTGGCAATTGAACTGCTTGCAGAAATAATTAGACAGGACACAAACATAACAGGTATCAGTATTGGTAAACAGGAAAATAAACTAAACTTATTTGCAGATGATCTCCTGAGATGCCTGACAAATATTGAAAACTCAATGCCCAATATTGAAAACTCAATGCCTTGCTAAGAATATTTTCAGAATACTCAAATCTCAGGATACAGAAAAAACAGCAATCCTTTCAGGAGACCACAAAAAATATGAACTACATAGGATGCTTAATAAGTGACAAACAATTATATCAGATTACTTTACTCCATTACTCAACAATATGAAAGCAGATCTAACGAAATTGAATAATCTTCCCATAAATCTTGCCTGTTCACCCCGCTATCATCCAGAAGGCGAGGTCAGTACAGGTGCATCAAAGCTGGGACCGAGAGACTGAAAAACAGCTTCTATCTCAAGGCCATCAGACTGTTAAACAGCCACCACTAACATTGAGTGGCTGCTGCCAACACACTGACACTGACTCAACTCCAGCCACTTTAATGATGTAAAATATATCACTAGCCACTTTAAACAATGCTACCTAATATAATGTTTACATACCCTACATTATTCATCTCATATGTATACGTATATACTGTACTCTATATCATCTACTGCATCTTTATGTAATACATGTATCACTAGCCACTTTAACTATGCCACTTTGTTTACATACTCATCTCATATGTATATACTGTACTCGATACCATCTACTGCATCTTGCCTATGCCGCTCTGTACCATCACTCATTCATATATCTTTATGTACATATTCTTTTTCCCCTTACACTTGTGGGTATAAGACAGTAGTTTTGGAATTGTTAGTTAGATTACTTGTTGGTTATTACTGCAATGTCGGAACTAGAAGCACAAGCATTTCGCTACACTCGCATTAACATCTGCTAACCATGTGTATGTGACAAATAAAATTTGATTTGATTTGATTTACAGGTACAATAAACCTCTAGAATGGCTGCTAAAGTTTTGGTATTTATTTTCGGTATTACTAAGTACCCCACAAAGACATTCTTTAAAAAAGTTTACTTGGTCATAAGACTTTATATCGGCAAATAAAATTCATAGAATAAAAAGGAAAGTTTAACATCTTCCTAAGTCTGAGGGTGGTTTTAACCTTCCAGATTGTAATTGTATCAACTCACTACCCAAGGCTTTTACTTGTGACATATAGTTAAATGTAATAAATAGGAAGAATGGGTACATAATTCAAGATGCGCATCCCCAGAATCTTTTTATCGTGTCTATTTTCAAAAGATAAAGCTAAGAACATTAACAATTACATAGTTAAGAACACTATAAACATATTCTACGAGAACCAATATCACTCCCTAAAAACAAAACCTTATGGAACAACCCTTGGATAGCTTTCCAGAATTCACAGATACATTGGAAAACAGATTTCTTTACATGATAGTTTCAAATACATACAACTTAAAAGTTACATATACCTACATTTTGATTTGAAATATGTTAGACAGAGCATCCTCGAAGGAATCTTATTTGAGTCAGAAAAGGATGTTCATATGATAGGGAAGATATACAAATCCCTGAAGAGAGCATATTCAACTGACAATCTTTTAGAAAAAATTCTTGGAACCAAGACTTAAAAAGAACTGATGTTTGGACAAGATGGAGGGAAAGTTGGAGAATAACTTACGAAAGAGTTAAGAAAAATTACAGTTAAGAAAAATGTACGTTAAATCCGGTATAAACTAATGTATAGAATGTATTATACAAGAGACAAAATTCATACATTCTACAGCACAATGGCAGTCATGTCTTAAGTGTAAAACTACAAATGACTCAATAATTCATACCTTCTGGGAATGCTACAAAGTCCCAAAGTTATGGGCGGAGCTAGAAAGTTGGCTGTCAGACGTTTTACAACGTAAACGTACTTTTAATACATCGGTCTGTATATTTCAAGACGTGGCATATGGGGGTGTAGTGAGATACCCAATGGACTGGACGATTCTCTTATCACTCATCTTGAAAAAAAGTATACTAAAAACTTGGACATCAATCATGGAAAATTGTCAGTCTAGAGCCCTGCCACAAACGGAAAAGTCTGTATTTTATCGCAATATTACTTATTGTCCATATCGCCCAGCTCTAATAGAGATGTCTGGAAATAATCTCTAATGCATCATATTCACACCATTTTAGATATATGGCTCGTTAGCATTCTGCTACTCCAGCACCTTGATCAAGCATCAATTTTAAATCACACTGAATAAGATCACAGAGGAGACCTGAGACAAAGCATTACATAGGCTTGCTCCTACCCATCTTTCTGATTTGGTCCTGCCGTACATACCTACATGTATGCTACGGTCACAAGACGCAGGCCTAATTGTCCCTAGAATTTCTAAGCAAATCAAATCAAATCAAATTTTATTTGTCACATACACATGGTTAGCAGATGTTAATGCGAGTGTAGCGAAATGCTTGTGCTTCTAGTTCCGACAATGCAGTAATAACGAGCAAGTAATCTAACTAACAATTCCAAAAAAAACTACTGTCATACACAGTGTAAGGGGATAAAGAATATGTACATAAGGATATGAATGAGTGATGGTACAGAGCAGCATAGGCAAGATACAGTAGATGATATCGAGTACAGTATATACATATGAGATAAGTATGTAAACCAAGTGGCTAGTGATACATGTATTACATAAGGATGCAGTCGATGATATAGAGTACAGTATCAACGTATGCATATGAGATGAACAATGTAGGGTAAGTAACATTATATAAGGTAGCATTGTTTAAAGTGGCTAGTGATATATTTACATCATTTCCCATCAATTCCCATGATTAAAGTGGCTGGAGTAGAGTCAGTGTCATTGACAGTGTGTTGGCAGTAGCCACTCAATGTTAGTGGTGGCTGTTTAACAGTCTGATGGCCTTGAGATAGAAGCTGTTTTTCAGTCTCTCGGTCCCAGCTTTGATGCACCTGTACTGACCTCGCCTTCTGGATGGCAGCGGGGTGAACAGGCAGTGGCTCGGGTGGTTGATGTCCTTGATGATCTTTATGGCCTTCCTGTAGCATCGGGTGGTGTAGGTGTCCTGGAGGGCAGGTAGTTTGCCCCGGTGATGCGTTGTGCAGACCTCACTACCCTCTGGAGAGCCTTACGGTTGAGGGCGGTGCAGTTGCCATACCAGGCGGTGATACAGCCCGCCAGGATGCTCTCGATTGTGCATCTGTAGAAGTTTGTGAGTGCTTTTGGTGACAAGCCGAATTTCTTCAGCCTCCTGAGGTTGAAAGGCGCTGCTGCGCCTTCCTCACGATGCTGTCTGTGTGAGTGGACCAATTCAGTTTGTCTGTGATGTGTATGCCGAGGAACTTAAAACTTGCTACCCTCTCCACTACTGTTCCATCGATGTGGATGGGGGTGTTCCCTCTGCTGTTTCCTGAAGTCCACAATCATCTCCTTAGTTTTGTTGACGTTGAGTGTGAGGTTATTTTCCTGACACCACACTCCGAGGGCCCTCACCTCCTCCCTGTAGGCCGTCGTCGTTGTTGGTAATCAAGCCTACCACTGTTGTGTCGTCCGCAAACTTGATGATTGAGTTGGAGGCGTGCATGGCCACGCAGTCGTGGGTGAACAGGGAGTACAGGAGAGGGCTCAGAACGCACCCTTGTGGGGCCCCAGTGTTGAGGATCAGCGGGGAGGAGATGTTGTTGCCTACCCTCACCACCTGGGGGCGGCCCGTCAGGAAGTCCAGTACCCAGTTGCACAGGGCGGGTCGAGACCCAGGGTCTCGAGCTTGATGACGAGCTTGGAGGGTACTATGGTGTTGAATGCCGAGCTGTAGTCGATGAACAGCATTCTCACATAGGTATTCCTCTTGTCCAGATGGGTTAGGGCAGTGTGCAGTGTGGTTGAGATTGCATCGTCTGTGGACCTATTTGGGCGGTAAGCAAATTGGAGTGGGTCAAGGGTGTCAGGTAGGGTGGAGGTGATATGGTCCTTGACTAGTCTCTCAAAGCACTTCATGATGACGGATGTGAGTGCTACGGGGCGGTAGTCGTTTAGCTCAGTTACCTTAGCTTTCTTGGGAACAGGAACAATGGTGGCCCTCTTGAAGCATGTGGGAACAGCAGACTGGTATAGGGATTGATTGAATATGTCCGTAAACACACCGGCCAGCTGGTCTGCGCATGCTCTGAGGGCGCGGCTGGGGATGCCGTCTGGGCCTGCAGCCTTGCGAGGGTTAACACGTTTAAATGTCTTACTCACTTCGGCTGCAGTGAAGGAGAGTCCGCATGTTTTCGTTGCAGGACGTGTCAGTGGCACTGTATTGTCCTCAAAGCGGGCAAAAAAGTTATTTAGTCTGCCTGGGAGCAAGACATCCTGGTCCGTGACTGGGCTGGGTTTCTTTCTGTAGTCCGTGATTGACTGTAGACCCTGCCACATACCTCGTGTCTGAGCCGTTGAATTGAGATTCTACTTTGTCTCTGTACTGGCGCTTAGCTTGTTTGATAGCCTTGCGGAGGGAATAGCTGCACTGTTTGTATTCAGCCATGTTACCAGACACCTTGCCCTGATTAAAAGCAGTGGTTCGTGCCTTCAGTTTCACACGAATGCTGCCATCAATCCACGGTTTCTGGTTAGGGAATGTTTTAATCGTTGCTATGGGAACGACATCTTCAACGCACGTTCTAATGAACTCGCACACCGAATCAGCGTATTCGTCAATGTTGTTGTCTGACGCAATACGAAACATCTCCCAGTCCACGTGATGGAAGCAGTCTTGGAGTGTGGAGTCAGCTTGGTCGGACCAGCGTTGGACAGACCTCAGCGTGGGAGCTTCTTGTTTTAGTTTCTGTCTGTAGGCAGGGATCAACAAAATGGAGTCGTGGTCAGCTTTTCCGAAAGGGGGCGGGGCAGGGCCTTATATGCGTCGCGGAAGTTAGAGTAACAATGATCCAAGGTCTTTCCACCCTGGTTGCGCAATCGATATGCTGATAAAATTTAGGGAGTCTTGTTTTCAGATTAGCCTTGTTAAAATCCCCAGCTACAATGAATGCAGCCTCCGGATAAATCGTTTCCAGTTTGCAGAGAGTTAAATAAAGTTCGTTCAGAGCCATCGATGTGTCTGCTTGGGGGGGATATATACGGCTGTGATTATAATCGAAGAGAATTCTCTTGGTAGATAATGCGGTCTACATTTGATTGTGAGGAATTCTAAATCAGGTGAACAGAAGGATTTGAGTTCCTGTATGTTTCTTTCATCACACCATGTCACGTTGGCCATAAGACATACGCCCCCGCCCCTCTTCTTACCAGAAAGATGTTTGTTTCTGTCGGGGCGCGATGCGTGGAGAAACCCGCTGGCTTTCGGATTGCGTCTCTCCAGTGAGCCATGTTTCCGTGAAGCAGAGAACGTTACAGTCTCTGATGTCCCTCTGGAATGCTACCCTTGCTCGGATTTCATCAACCTTGTTGTCAAGAGACTGGACATTGGCAAGAAGAATGCTAGGGAGAGGTGCACGATGTGCCCGTCTCCGGAGTCTGACCAGAAGACCGCTTCGTTTCCCTCTTTTTCTGAGTCATTTTTTTTTTTGGTCGCTGCATGTGATCCACTCGGTTACACTGGTTGTAAGGCAGAACACAGGATCCGCGTCGCGAAAAACATATTCTTGGTCGTACTGATGGTGAGTTGACGCTGATCTTATATTCAGTAGTTCTTGTCGGCTGTATGTAAAGAAACCTAAGATGACCTGGGGTACTAGTGTAAGAAATAACACGTAAAAAAACAAAAAACTGCATAGTTTCCTAGGAACGCGAGCGAGGCGGCCATCTCTGTCGGCGCCGGAAGTAGACTAGCTGGAGGCAGGGCTTTCCCGTATAGAGCTCCATTTTTATAGAATGGTCTGCCTACCCATGTGAGAGACGCAGTCTCAACCTTTAAGTCTTTACTGAAGACTTATCTCTTCAGTAGGTTCTATGATTGAGTGTAGTCTGGCCCAGGAGTGTGAAGGTGAACGGAAAGGCTCTGGGGCAATGAACCGCTGTCTCTGCCAGGCCGGTTCCCCTCTCTCCACTGGGATTCTCTGCCTCTAACCCTATTACAGGGGCTGAGTCACTGGCTTACTGGTGCTCTTCCATGCCATCCCTAGGAGGGGTGTGTCACTTGAGTAGGTTGAGTCACTTACGTGATCTTCCTCTCTGGGTTGGCGCTCCCCCTTGGGTTGTGCCGTGGCGGAGATCTTTGTGGGCTATACTCGGCCTTGTCTCAGGATGGTAAGTTGGTGGTTGAAGATATCCCTTTAGTGGTGTGGGGGCTGTGCTTTGGCAAAGTGGGTGGGGTTATATCCTTCCTGTTTGGCCCTGTCCGGGGGTATCATCGGATGGGGCCACAGTGTCTCCTGACCCCTCCTGTCTCAGCCTCCAGTATTTATGCTGCAGTAGTTTGTGTCGGGGGGCTAGGGTCAGTTTGTTATATCTGGAGTATTTCTCCTGTCTTATCCGGTGTCCTGTGTGAATTTAAGTATGCTCTCTCTCTAATTCTCTTTCTTTCTCTCTCTCTGAGGACCTGAGCCCTAGGACCATGCCTCAGGACTACCCGGCATGATGACTCATTGCTGTCCCCAGTCCACCCGTGCTGCTGCTCCAGTTTCAACTATTCTGCCTGCGGCTATGGAACCCTGACCTGTTCACCAGACGTGCTACCTGTCCCAGACCTGCTGTTTTCAACTCTCTAGAGACAGCAGGAGTGGTAGAGATACTCTCAATGATCGGCTATGAAAAGCCAACTGACATTTACTCCTGAGGTGCTGACTTGCTGCACCCTCGACAACTACTGTGATTAATATTATTATTTGACCCTGCTGGTCATTTATGAACATTTGAACATCTTGGCCATGTTCTGTTATAATCTCCACCCGGCACAGCCAGAAGAGGACTGGCCACCCCTCATAGCCTGGTTCCTCTCAAGGTTTCTTCCTAGGTTTTGACCTTTCTAGGGAGTTTTTCCTAGCCACCGTGCTTCTACACCTGTATTGCTTGCTGTTTGGGGTTTTAGGCTGGGTTTCTGTACAGCACTGAGATATCAGAAGGGCTATATAAATAAATGTGATTTGATCCTAGATTACACTCCTGCATTACTCAGACTTCCACCATGTGAAAGAGACTCACCTTATCATTTTGCAGCTCCAGCACTCTGGTTGTGTAGTAGGACTTGACGTCTTCTGAAACCAGCGTTATCAGGAAATGTGTATCTCTGAACGACATCTCACGCTCATCCTGCGTTGGCCAATACTGAGCACACTTTTCCTGTCAGGCGGGAAATACAGAAGACAGTCAGTCAGCCAGCCAGTCAGTCACCTTAGTTGAACGGTGAAGTTATGACAGAAAAGAGAAGTGTTTTCAGTCTTAATAATATTCTGAATAAGCATTCAGTCCCATGTTTTATTATTTTGATTAATATTATCAAGGTATGTGTAGCCCAGCATTCTACTTAATGCAGTGACAGTCCCTATAAAGACTAAAACTACAAGGTTTCACTACATTTGATAAAGTTAATCATTCATTTTCTACAAGTCCTTCTAAAATATGGACAACCAGGTTACGTAATGTCATGCTATTAAAAGGCATCTGTTGGCCGTAACAAGACTGAATAGAACCTCATGACACCAATACTCACCCCTGGCTCCTCCTCTTCCAGGAAGGGAAACTAAACTCATGATCCAACACCTACTGCTGCTACTCTGACACAAGATGACATGAAGGGGAGGTCGGCTCAAGTAGCATCTGAGGCATAAAGCCTGTGCTTGGGGAACTGTCAGGTCCCCTCTCACAGACCTACAGTAGTACAGACCTAACTGCCATCTCAACACCTCCCATCACCAAGCATCACCAGACCAGGAATTCACTCTCTAAACCACAGAGTAGGAGGAAATACCCCTCCACAGAAAGTGGTTTTTCACTCCCCCACCTTAACAAAAATAGTGTGATCTGTGTACCACATGAAGGCAATACTAGAAGATAGTAGTTATGTACTCACTGATCCCTTCTCTATGACTCTGTTCAGCATGATGACAGCCTTGGTATTCTGTTCCCAGATCATCAACCAGAAGTGACCACAGGTGTTCCTCAGAGGACCCTGTGGATGACGCACAGACACAAGCCCATTAGCTAACCAAGATTACACATTGGGAAATTGAAGTGCATTTGGGGGTTAGTAAAGTAATAAATAATACAAGATATCAACAGTTCTATTTGTAACATTTCAGGCTTAGAAACATCATTCATATAATATCACACCACCAGGTCAGAGTGCAAACAGATTGACTAAAACAATGTGGTAACATTTAGTTTCTCCCATCAAACCCTTCATCCATTTCCTGTTTTCCAGTCATTGCTCTGTAACAACACCACTGTGGCTGTTGTTACTGGTTGTTATGAAGGTTCTGTTTAACAACACCCCTGTGGTTAACCAAAACCGTCATAACAAACATCACTGTGGCTGTGGTTAAACAGAACCTTAACGTGTGTGTTCTGTGATTAACTCACTATTAATCAAGTGTTTTGTTAGTAATGTTAAATCCGTGTTTTGTTAATCTTTCTAGGGCAGGCGTTCCGCTAGCGGGACCCCTCGACAACATTCCGCTGAAAAGGCAGCGCAGCGCGCAAAATTAAAAAATATTTTTTTGAAATATGTAACTTTCACACATTAACAAGTCCAATACAGCAAATGAAAGATAAACATTGTTAATCTACCCATTGTGTCCGATTTCAAAAATACTTTACAGCGAAAGCACAACATATGATTATGTTAGGTCAGAGTCAAGTCAAAAACACACACAGCCATTTTCCAACCAAAGAGAGGAGTCACAAATCAGAAATAGATCAAATTAATCCCCAACCTTTGATGATCCTCATCAGATGACACTCATAGGACATCATGTTACACAATACATGTTTTGTTCGATAATGTGCATAATTATATAAAAAAATCTGTTTAAATTGGCACATTACGTGCAGTAATGTTTTGATTCCAAAACATCCAGTGATTTTGCAGAAATACTCATAATAAACACTGATAAAAGATACAACTGTTATTCACAGAATTAAAGATAGACTTCTGAATGCAACAGCTGTGTCAGATTTCAAAAGCATAATCTGAAAACGGGGCTCAGAACCCAAAACAGCCAGAGGAATATCCGCCATTTTGGAGTCAACAAAGTTAGAAATTACACCATAAATATTCACTTACCTTTGATGATCTTCATCAGATGACACTCCCAGGAATCCCAGTTCGACAATAAATGACTGATTTGTTCCATAAAGTTCCATAAATTTTGTCCAAATAGCCACTTGTTGTTAGCGTGTTCAGCCCAGTAATCCATCTTCATGAGGTGCAGGCACTTCGTCCAGACAAAAACTCGGAAAGTTCCGTTACAGTCCTTTAGAAACATGTCAAACGATGTATGGAATCAATCTTTAGGATGTTTTTAACATAAAACATCAATAATGTTCCAACCAGAGAATTCCTTTGTCTGAAAAGAAGCACTGGAACGAGAGGTAACTGTCGGGAGCGCGCGTCATGAGACCAAGGCACTCTGCCAAACCACTGACTCAGAGGTCTCATGAGCCCCTCCTTTATAGTAGAAGCCTCATTCAAGTTTCTAAAGACGGTTGACATCTAGTGGAAGCCGTAGGAAGTGCAACTTTATCCATATCTCAATGTGTATTCGGTAGGCCAAGCTTTGAAAAACTACAAACCATAGATGTCCCACTTCCCGGTTGGATTTCTCTCAGGTTTTCGCCTGCCATATGAGTTCTGTTATACTCACAGACATCATTCAAACAGTTTTAGAAACTTCAGATTGTTTTCTATCCAATACTACTAATAATATGCATATATTAGCATCTGGGACAGAGTAGGAGGCAGTTCACTCTGAGCACGCTATTCATCCAAAAGTGAAAATGCTGCCCCTTATCCCAAAAAGGTTTTAACCAAGGGTTCTGTTAATCAAGTGTTCAGTTAATCGTTAGTTCTGAGAACCAAGTGTTCTGAGAACCAAGTGTTCTGTTAATTGTTACATTGGTTAATCAAGTATTCTGTTAATCAAGTGTTAGTTCTGAAATTCGTCGGGACCAGTGTCCCTTCCATGGGAAAGTTGAGCTAACATATGCTAATCGCATTAGCCTGAGGTTGTAAGTAACAAGAACATTTCCCAGAACATAGACATATCTAATATTGGCAGAAAGCTTAAATGTGTGTTAGCCTAACTGCACTGTCCAATTTACAGTAGCTATTACAGTGAAATAATACCATGCTATGGTTTGAGGAGAGTACACCATTTGGAACAAAAAAAGTTATTAATAAACAAATTAGGCACATTTGGGAAGTCTTGACACAAAATTTTGAACAGAAATGCAATGATTAATTGGATCAGTCTAAAACTTTGCACATACACGGATGCCATCTAGTGGCCAAAATCTAAATTGCATCTGGGCTGGTATAATACACTATGGCCTTTCTCTTGCATTTTAAACATGATGGTACAAAAAGATACAAAAGAACGGTTCATTTTTTTATTTTATTATCTTTTACCAGATCTATTGTGTTATATTCTCCTACATTCCTTTCACATTTCCATAAACTTCAGTGTTTCCTTTCAAATGGTACCAAGAATATGCATATCCTTGATTTAGGGCCTGAGCTACAGGCAGTTAGATTTAGGTATGTAATTTTATGGGAAAATTGAAAAAAAAGGGTCTCGTTCTGTTAATCAAGTGCTTGTTCTGTTAATCAAGTAATCTGAGAATCCATTATCCTGTTCATCAAGTGTTAGTTCGGGTTCATCAAGTGTTAGTTCAGGTTCATCAAGTGTTAGTTCAGGTTCATCAAGTGTTAGTTCAGGTTCATCAAGTGTTAGTTCAGGTTCATCAAGTGTTAGTTCAGGTTCATCAAGTGTTAGTTCAGGTTCATCAAGTGTTAGTTCAGGTTCATCAAGTGTTCTGTAAATTAGTGTCCATTCTGTTAATTAGTGTCCATTCTGTTAATTAGTGTCCATTCTGTTAATTAGTGTCCATTCTGTTAATCAAGTGTTGTTCATCAAGTGTTGGTGCTGTTCATCAAGTGTTGGTGCTGTTCATCAAGAACTGATATGGAAGTCAGACGTAGTTGGAAAGAAACAATACAAAGAGGAAAACATACTAGAGGGCTGTAGATCGGTGCAATAAAAACAAAATAGGCAAAAACTGAACGGACAACAATAAGAAGAGAACGGACAACAATAATAACAGAATGGACAAGTCACCTGAGTTAAAATGTAGCTCCTCTGGGCCTCCTCCATGACCACCAGGCTGGCGTTGATGTAGTCGTTCTCTGTGTTCTCCAGTTTAACTCTGCTATGATCAACTACACAGACAACAACAGAGGAGAGAAGTAATATATGAACAACAAATCCAAGTGAAAGACAAGTTCATGTATTGTATTGCTGCAAAATGAACTGCCTCATTGAGGACAAAGTTTTCTGAATCTGAAGTTGTTATCATACTGCAGTCAATGTGGTACGGTTCAAGACAACAACAAAACCTTTTAAAGAACAAGATATAAAGGAGTATGAAGTCACTTACATGGACTGACATCTCTGTATCGGTTCCGGTTGCGATTTTCTGGATATTTAGCAACTTTTAAAGGACATTCATGGGACTGATTCCGTATTTCCTGCAAACAAACGGTTTAGTCATCACGGACTAATAGACTATGAATTGGTCCTCTATATACCTACTGTACCATGAGGTTTCTGAAGACACACAAGGTCAGACTACTTTAGATATTCACAGAATCAGACCATGTTTAGCTACTGTAGATCCTTTGGTCACACTTGCTGATAGGGTGGAGTATGCTGTGGGAACTCAATGGAGCCTTGTGTATTACTGGTAGGATAATGGTTTTGGTTTGGGGGACTATTTTAGTAGTTTATGAACAGTGGATGACAGAAGAGCAGAAATTCCTTATGGATCAGGAATAATCTCATCCCTAAAAATGATCATGACATAAAGGCAGGTTTCATCAGCACAACTGACTGGTCTGAAACAAGGAGGGGAAACACATTTACGGAGAAAGGCAGTTCATCTTTAGGAGTGTCGTTAAACAAATTAAACACAGCGGATTGCTATCAAATCATGATAACACAATTTGCCACACTAGGCAGGAACCAATGGATGTTTAAAAGGTTAAACCCGTTGACCAACAAATGCAGGAAATAGTTGTAATCTGCGATTCCCCAAATAAACACTTGTGTTAACTAGTTGGCACCACCAGCAAGGGTTTGAAGCTGTTGACAAACGATGTGTTTGTAGCTGTCAATCTAATCTTACTATGGATAAGAGAACAACCGTCAGCCAAATAGCTAGCTAGATAAACCTCTTAGCGAGGATATCGTTAGTAACCGCATGTATGAGCACGCTAAAAACTCCCCTGGCACTCGGCTTTGGAGTCTGGCTGAGTATTGTTGTGCGCCATCGCCGAAAAGACATGTCTAAAGACAGCAAAGTAAAAGGCAACAAGAGAACTAAGCAATAAACATCTGTGCGTATTTCTACAAATAGCTGCTATTTGCGTGCGTAAATAGCAGCTGACACTGGTGCTGCTAGCTGCATCAGCTAAGCTAACAGACAGGCCAACAGCTAGCTAACTTACTATGTATAAGTTCTGCCACCGGCCCTCTGAATCCATGTCCTTAAAGTCCTGGTCCATTTTTAAACTGTTCTTTTATCAATATGGATGATAACTATAAATTATTTAAGTCATTACTTGTTTTAAAACAAAGCCATTCGCCCCCCCCAAAAAAAAAAAAAACGATTACAGACTTTGTCAGTGGAGTTGACGTCTTATACGGGCGTAATGTGCGCGTGCGCCAAACAGGGTCCTTCGGTATCGGGTTTCCCTACTTACCACAGTCATAAACTCCGCCTATTTCTACAACTTCTCATTTTAAACTGTGATTTTGAATCTAGCCTAAACCAAACTGCTAACATTATGCCTAACCGGAAATTAAGACCGGATATATATTTATTTGTATGCATTTTTACGTTATTGACTTTGTGGCTGTGGTAACTAGAGGAAACCTTCGGTATCTTTCAAAAACAAAGATTTTTTTATGTCATTCGAGATAATAAATGCTCACTTTTAAGGCACATAGTGACTGCGGCCTGGTTTCGAGAGAATAATTAATTCATATAGTTTGGGACTATGATATAGTTTGCATCGGCACAATTGGGCAGTCAAATATTATGAAGATAGAGGTGGCGTATTTCAGCTAAAGCTTGGCAGTGAAACGACTTTTTATAAAAATGGCGTCGACCAATGCAACCTGTCCCATAGTATAGTAAACTCACATGTAACGTGGTACATTTGTTGCTACATTTATCGAGCAGACTTTTCCCCAAACAGAAATGTTTGTCGCTCGAAGTATTGCAGCGGACCACAAGGATCTTATTCATGATGTTTCATATGATTTCCATGGCCGGAGAATGGCAACTTGCTCTAGTGACCAAAGTGTCAAGGTAAAGTAAAGAAAGCTCTGAACTAGTTAGCCAGCTAACAACAACAAACCAATCCGTTTGAATCCCCTGGTCTTACATTTACTTTATAAGAACATGCCAGCTAGTTAGTTCTTCCTGGCAAAGCCATCTGTTTGAAATAACCCTATCTCTTCTATCCATCATTTAAGGTGTGGGACAAGAGTGACAACGGAGAGTGGAACTGCACTGCCAGCTGGAAGGTAATGTTTCTATTCTCTTGCACTGCCAGCTGGAAGGTAATGTTTCTATTCTCTTGCACTGCCAGCTGGAAGGTAATGTTTCTATTCTCTTGCACTGCCAGCTGGAAGGTAATGTTTCTATTCTCTTGCACTGCCAGCTGGAAGGTAATGTTTCTATTCTCTTGCACTGCCAGCTGGAAGGTAATGTTTCTATTCTCTTGCACTGCCAGCTGGAAGGTAATGTTTCTATTCTCTTGCACTGCCAGCTGGAAGGTAATGTTTCTATTCTCTTTCACTGCCAGCTGGAAGGTAATGTTTCTATTCTCTTGCACTGCCAGCTGGAAGGTAATGTTAATATTCTCTTTCACTGCCAGCTGGAAGGTAATGTTAATATTCTCTTTCACTGCCAGCTGGAAGGTAGCTAGCTAACGCTTCTGTTCATTTTCAGTTTATCAGTATGACCATCACTATTAGACTAGGGATGCACCAATATGACATTTTGGCCGATACCCAATATTTTACTTGCCAAAAAAACGATACCAATAACCGATTTGAATTTTTTTATTTTTTTTATGTGTGGCCTTTTAAGCATTGTCGTACAGTTAAATAGTTGAAACACACACAGGGACCAAAAAGTTATTTTGTTGGTCATTTATGCATGTCCCCATTACCAGTAAAACTGTCACTGTGTCCGTTTCCATATTGTCCAGCTATGTCTAACATTTCATGTAAACCCTGTTTCTTGTCTGCATCAAAGTAGCAGTCCTTGTACCTAGCATCGAGCATGGTGGCGACCCAGTAAAGAGGCTCAGAGAGAATGCCACCAACTTGCTTGTTCACAGCCTTCAGTACTTTTGCAAGTTTTAACCCCACGGTCTGTGTGGGCAGTTTTGTTGAACAGGCGTTTCAATGCCATGACCGAGGGCATCACGTCTGCTGCAGACGCAGCTCATGAGCTTATTTCTCCAGTCAGTTGTTCGAATGGAGCTAGGTGTGTGTTCCTGTTTCCAATGAGAGTCCACTAGTTTGCTGATTGTTGCAGGTAACTCATTGTCGGCTGCGTAAATGCCAAGCACTCGTTTTTGTTCCAGCAGGCTCTCCATGTAAAAAGTACTGTTCCATCTGTTGGAAATGTCTTGCTTAAGCCTTTTGGTTTTCACTCCAAGCTGCTCCTGTACTGGTTGCAGGCAGCTGTATGTGAGCTGTGAGTGTTTAAAATGACCTACTATCTTCCTACCTGTTGCCACTGTGTCAGATATGCTGCGTTGGGCCAAAACACCTTCGTTCACAGCCAGTTGCAATGTGTGTGTCCCATGCATGGCAAACTCGCCACTCCGCATTGTTCCAAAGCCTTTGTCATGTTAAGTGCATTATCATGTAGCACAGCGTGTACTTTGTTCTTGAAGATTTTCCAAGTTTTAAACATGTTCTCAAATACCATTGAAATGGCAGCAGCGGTATGAGAACCAAGCACATTCTTGAGCAATACGGCTTTCCTCAGTATGAAATCCTGGTCGACCCACTGTGCTGTCAGACTCAGCATGCTCATGGGGCTGACATCACTGGTCCAAATGTCATTTGTGAAGCTAATAGCAGTGACGCCCATAGCAAGTAGCTCATGGATGTGCGTTTCAACAATACTGTGTAACTCCATTAGGGTAACATCTGAAAAATAGCGCCTACTTGGTAGTGTGTACTGGGGCCCGAGGTGCTCAACCAGTCGGCGAAAGCCTGTCATCCACGACAGAGAACGGTTGGTTGTCAAGGGCAATGAATTCCATATCTTGGCGTTAATGGATTTTGCCTTAAAGTTGTCCTGCTGAAATTTTCTTACGCTTTCAAATGACTGCTCGACTTGAACTCGTTTAGTTGTTGGAAGTGTGCGCTTTTGTTATAAGTAGTTGCTGAATGTCTGGATGGGATGCACTTGCAAATGAGTAATTAGGTTTGTGTTATTGAAAGATTTCATTTTCTCCCCTCGTGAAATAATAGCAGCACAAACGTTGCATATGGCCTTTTTGTTATCTTCCTTTGAAATTAACAAAATATCCCACTATGTCTGCTGTATGGATCTAAGTTAGGAATGCTGTGTAGCGTCATTATGTCATCTACCTACGTTATACAGGTATGCATGTCAGCTTCAACATCGGTTTCGCACATCGACGTTAAAGAATACATGGAGCCGATGACGATTTTGGCATTGTTAGTTAATATCGGCCAATTCCGATATGCTTACCGACTATATCGTGCATCCCTAAATTGGACACATTTCACAAGAGACAAACGCAGTATAATTTTTCTGCTGAAGAAAAGTCTGAACTAATTAGACTACATAAAAACAAATGCTTTTGCTTTATTGTATGTTCAAAGCGGAGGTGGTGGAGGCAGGGCTGTTGATGACATCTTTATTCTCTCTGTCCAGACCCATAGTGGATCAGTATGGAGGGTGACCTGGGCCCATCCAGAGTTTGGTCAGGTGCTGGCCTCCTGCTCCTTCGACCGGACCGCTGCTGTGTGGGAGGAGATCGTTGGGGAGTCCAATGACAAACAGCGAGGACTCAGTCACTGGGTGAGAATTGAGAAGGAAAGAGCCAGTTAGAGGACAAGTTTACCCAAAATCCAGAAACTGCAAAGTGATTCCATGTGAAACTAGTTTAAGTGGAGTTTTCCCCCTCTTTTAAAGCAGTGTGACAAAAACAACAGAGTTACACATGGAATAAACAAACATATAGTCAATAACACAATAGAAAAATGTATTTACAGTGTGTGCAAATGTAGTAAGATTAGGGGGGTAAGGCAATAAATAGACCGTGGATGCAAAGTAATTATAATTTAGAATTAACACTGGAGTGATAGATGTGCAAGTAGAGATACTAGTGTGAAAAAGAGCAAAATAAATAACAATATGGGGATGAGGTAGTTGGGTTGGCTATTTACAGATTGGCTGTGAACATTGATTGGTAAGCTGTTCTGACGGCTGATGCTTAAAGTTAGTGAGGGAGTTATAAGTCTCCAGCTTCAGTGATTTTCATTCCAGTCATTGGCAGAAGAGAACTGGAAGGAAAGGCGGCCAAAGGAGGTGTTTGCTTTGGGGATGACCAGAGTTTGCCCTCCCCCTGTAGTGCTGTATTGAAACAGCTGATGTTGCTGGACGCTGGGCTCGCTCTGCTCGGTTGCCAGTGAATTCATGATTCAGAAATCCCTGAAGTGTGGACAAATTGTTGTTTTATTGAAAGCATACGGCCGAATTAGCTATTTTTGTCAAAAGTACGATCAGTTTTGAGTCAGGAAATGTGTACTTCTCCACCTAAAACATTTGTGATTATTTGATATCATTATTTTATGTAGCCAACTGCTACGGTAGCAGAAATGGGTGACAAGTGTGTATGTGCACCCTCGTGGGGGTAAGCCTGTTGCGGAGATCTTTGGGGGGAGAAGGAGCTGGTGCGAAAGTTGAGTTAGGCATATAGCAGGTAAAGTTAGATACCCGTGGTGGAGAAAGAGATGGCAGTAAGAACAAGCTAGTTTTCTGATCCCTTGCTGCACTTTATACAGGACAATAAGGGAAGAAGGCACCGAATTGCACTGTTTTCCGATAAAAGACACACAGAGATGCAGAAGATGGTTTGGAGCAATTTAGAAATGGCAATTATGATGTAAATACTCCTGCAGCCAACCTTGCATCGCTGCGTGTGAAGCAAGTACTTGAACGACGAGGCATATGAACGAGCTATGCAATCTGAAATGACAAAAAAAAACGAAGGATACTGAAAGATGCAGCTGTTGCTACTGTATGTCCATGTCTGGATCTGGAGCAGTGATACTATATGTCAGGATCTGGAGCAGTGATACTATATGTCTGGATCTGGAGCAGTGATACTATATGTCTGGATCTGGACCAGTGATACTATATGTCTGGATCTGGACCAGTGATACTATATGTCTGGAGCAGTGATACTATATGTCTGGAGCAGTGATACTATATGTCTGGATCTGGACCAGTGATACTATATGTCTGGATCTGGAGCAATGATACTATATGTCTGGATCTGGAGCAATGATACTGGATCTGGAGCAGTGATACTATATGTCCATGTCTGGATCTGGACCAGTGTTACTATATGTCTGGATCTGGAGCAGTGATACTATATGTCTGGATCTGGAGCAGGTATACTATATGTCCATGACTGGATCTGTAGCAGTGATACTGGATCTGGAGCAGTGTTACTATATGTCTGGATCTGGACCAGTGATACTATATGTCCATGACTGGATCTGGAGCAGTGTTACTATATGTCTGGATCTGGACCAGTGATACTATATGTCCATGACTGGATCTGGAGCAGTGTTACTATATGTCTGGAGCAGTGTTACTATATGTCTGGAGCAGTGTTACTATATGTCTGGAGCAGTGATACTATATGTCTGGAGCAGTGATACTATATGTCTGGATCTGGAGCAGTGTTACTATATGTCTGGATCTGGACCAGTGATACTATATGTCTGGATCTGGACCAGTGATACTATATGTCTGGATCTGGACCAGTGATACTATATGTCTGGATCTGGACCAGTGATACTATATGTCTGGTTCTGGACCAGTGATACTATATGTCTGGATCTGGTGCAGTTTTACTAGATGTCTGGATCTGGAGCAGCGATACTATATGTCTGGAGCAGTGATGCTATATGTCTGGAGCAGTGATGCTATATGTCTGGATCTGGACCAGTGATACTATATGTCTGGATCTGGAGCAGTGTTACTATATGTCTGGATCTGGAGCAGGGATACTATATGTCTGGATCTGGAGCAGTGATACTATATGTCTGGATCTGGACCAGTGATACTATATGTCTGGAGCAGTGATACTATATGTCTGGATCTGGAGCAGGGATACTATATGTCTGGATCTGGACCAGTGATACTATATGTCTGGATCTGGACCAGTGATACTATATGTCTGGTTCTGGACCAGTGATACTATATGTCTGGTTCTGGACCAGTGATACTATATGTCTGGATCTGGAGCAGTGATACTATATGTCTGGATCTGGAGCAGTGATACTGGATCTGGAGCAGTGCCAAAATTCAAAGGTTTGCTTGAGAAGGCAACAAAGCAAGTGGACGCTGCAGGGGTATGTTGCCCAGCCTGATTCTTACCGTTGGAGGTATGTAGCCTTGCCTGATTCTTGATGTTGGAGGTATGTAGCCTTGCCTGATTCTTGATGTTGGAGGTATGTATCCTTGCCTGATTCTTGATGTTGGAGGTGTTATTGTGTTATTACCATTACACCATATCATGTAAACATAGAGGCCTAGGATTTTTAAGGGCATAAGGTGCTGATTCTATGTAGCAGGGATTCCCCCCCGAGGTTGCACATTAGCAGTTGTTACCCATCTCCACTGCTGTGGCTGTCGGCTACTTAAAACATTTCTATAAAATAATCACACGTTTTAGGTGGGAAAGTACACATTTTCTGACTCATAGTACTTTTCTTATTTTTTTGACAAAAATAGCTCATTCGGCTGTACCCTTTCAATAAAACAACAATTTGTCCACACTTCAGGGATTTCTGAATCATGAATTCACTGGCAACGGAGCAGAGCGAGGCCTGCATCCAGCAACAGCAGCTGTTTCAGTACAGCACTACAGGGGGAGGGCAAACTCCACTGAACTAGTTTCAATGTATGGAACCACTTAAGAGTTTCTGGATTTTGGGTCAACTTCTCCTTTAACAGAGAGGACTCAGTCACTGGGTGAGAAATGTGGAGGAGAGAGTCTGGCTCGGTGAACAGAGAGGACTCAGTAACCGGGTGAAAGGTGGAGTCTAGATCAGTTAAGAGACAGCCCAGAGTGTCGACTGGCCCGGCCCCGGGGGGCAACTAATCCTTACCCAGCCCTGCTGTCCCTCTCCCTGTGCGTCTCCTCCTCACACTCCTGTCTCTTTCCAGATCAAGAGGACCACTCTGGTGGACAGCAGAACGTCGGTGACTGACGTGAAGTTTGCTCCTAAACACATGGGTCTGATGCTGACCACGTGCTCAGCAGATGGGGTTATGAGGGTCTACGAGGCTCCAGACGTGATGAACCTCAGCCAGTGGTCCCTGCAACAGGAGATCTCCTCTAAACTCAGCTGCTCCTGTATCTCCTGGAGCCCCTCCAGGTTGAGCCCTCCTATCATTTAGCAAACCATACTCAGATTTATCAGAACTAACTTGCATTCAACACATGGGTATGTTCAAGATATGTGGGCAGTACCGACCCAACAGACCCATTGTCTCTCTGTGTAGACCTGTGTGGAAATGAGGACAGTAGTGAGTGGTCTGAGCACAGAACATTGTTCTGACCACTAGGTGGTGGTCAACACCACAGTAGTTATGTTTCTTGTTGCTATGTTAAGAAGGAGTGGAAGCTCCCATGCTCCATTGTGGCTGCACCTCATCAGAGGTGATTGTTAGTTTGTAGAGTATAACTGTGTGGCTGCATGTTGAAACACAAGGAAGAGACAAACCTGCTGTACCTAGAACATCATCATCATCCAATGGTTGTGCTTGCAGTTCCCGTGCCCACGCCCCCATGATAGCAGTGGGCTCTGATGACAGCAACACAGCATACAGCGGGAAAGTTCACATCTATGAATACATTGAAAACACAAGGTTTGTATCATGGTAGCACCACCTCTCCTCATCCCATTTCACACATCTGTGCCTAACCTAATGGCATTGCTATCTAACAGCTACCTACACCTTGCCCTGACGCATGGCTGGAGACCTAGGCTGTGTCCCAAATTTCACCTAGTGTCCCTATGGACCCTGGTCAAACAGGCTGCCATTTGGTACTCCACTATAGGAGCCATGTCTCAGGATAAACAACCCGAGACTCCACTATAGGAGCCATGTCTCAGGGCAGACTGCCACCATGTTGTGATTCAATACATGGAGTCTGAATAGCTTCTTCTTATGGTCTGTTGTCGAAAGGAAGTATATGAATCCCATGTTTTATTGATTATTCTCTTTTATCAGGAAGTATGCTAAGGCAGAAAATCTGATGACGGTGACGGATCCAGTCCATGACATTGCCTTTGCTCCCAACTTGGGACGCTCTTTTCACGTGCTCGCCATCGCCACCAAAGACGTACGCATCTTCAAGCTGATACCACTGAGGTGAGTTTATTTAAAGGACATGCTCCTACACGCATCCAGTAGCAAGATCTCTTCTAAGACAGGATTCACAACCAGCCAGGTCACAGTGGAGCATCTTCATGCTGGTTAGTGTTTGCAGTGCAAGTCATTTCCAGGCTGACTCGGTGTGAGTTCTTAACTGATGTTTCGGAAGTGATCATTGTATCTTTTGTCACCCCTAAACAAATATCCTACTTGATTGTCTGGTGTCCTGATCACATCCCTGTTCTACAGGAGATAGGTCATAGCATCCTCCGATCCCACTAAGCTGGAGGTCTTGGCCCAGTTTTACCCTATCTTCTAACCCTATCCTGCTGGTCTCTGTGTTTCTACAGGAAAGAGTCTGCAGTGGGGTCGTCTGGTCCCACTAAGCTGCAGGTTCAGATCCTGGCCCAGTTTGACAACCACAACTCCCAGGTGTGGAGAGTCTCCTGGAACATCAGCAGCACCCTGCTTGCCTCCTCAGGGGATGATGGCTGTGTCCGGCTCTGGAAAGGTAGAGTGGATAGACCTGGTGTTTAGTGTAGACCTGGTGTTAGTGTAGAACAATTTATCCGTGGAGCTACAATCCTCTGGCGACACAAATTTTTAAAGTTGTGTATCGTCTGCATAGCAGTAAATTAATGCTGTGCTTTCTGATAACACAGCCAAGGGGTAACATGTATAAACTGAACAGAACCGGACCCCAAATCAAACCTTTTGGAACGCCGCTTGTGATATGTATTTTCTCTGAGTTATGTTCAGCAAGGGTGACAAACTCTCGACCTGTTAAATTGGTCCTAAACCAATTTAGAACTGGACCGGATAGGTCAACTCACTTCTCAAGTCTGTCCAGAACGACATTATGGTCAACTGCGTGAAAGGCAGGACTTAAATCCAAGAGTACAAGGACAGAGAGCTGTTTGGAATCTGTGTTGGCTCAAATAATTGACCACTTTAACTAAGGCTATCTCTGTGCTGTGGTGGGCACGTAAAACTGATTTTGAAATGTTTCTAATATACAGGTGGCACTTAAAAAAAAAAATTAGCTTTTTGAACACCAATTTCTCCAGAATTTTGCTTAAGAATGAAAGCGCTAAAGAATCTAGATTACTTTTCTTCAGGAGTTTCACCATAGCAGTTGTTAGTGCAGAAAATTTCTGTGGACCGGGAGGGATTAACAATGGTTTGCACTGCTTCATATATGCAATAAAAACTGTTTTGCAGAAGGTGGTGGGGATAGGATCAATAAGGCAGGTAGAAGGCTTAAGTTGTGATGTCACTTTCCTGAGCATGTCAACCAGGGAAAATAAATCCATAGTGCCTTTGTGTGGTAGGCTAGGGCACATATCAAACTTCTCATTAGGTCTTGCTTGACTGATACACAGCCTAATGTTTGTTATCTGATCTCTGAAATATGCCGCAAATTCATCACATTTTAATGTGGAGTAAAGTTTACATATGTTTGAGGGGGTATGATTTATCAGGCCATGAATGGTCAAGAAGAGCACTCTAATTATTCTGATTTAATAGTAATGAAGGTAGAAATGCCAGACATGCTCATGTTGCTCTAAAAGAATATCATAATGGACCTGCAACTTTGACTTTCTCTATGTCACACCCTGACCATAGTTTACTTTGTATATTTCTATGTTTTGGTTGGTCAGGGTGTGAGCTCAGTGGGCATTCTATGTTTCATGTCTAGTTTGTCTATTTCTATGTCTGGCCTGATATGGTTCTCAATCAGACGCAGGTGTTAGTCATTGTCTCTGATTGGGAACCATATTTAGGTAGCCTGGGTTTCACTGTGTGTTTGTGGGTGATTGTTCCTGTCTTTGTGTTTGCACCAGATAGGGCTGTTTCAGTTTTCACATTTCATTATTTTGTAGTTTCTTTATGTATAGTTTCTTCCTTCATTAAAATAACATGAATCATCATCACGCCGCATTTTGGTCCAACTCTCCTTCACCACAAGAGAACCGTTACACTCTACTTCTGCTCTGCCTTTCTGCAATTTCTCTTTAATTGATTAGTTTCCTCACTCGTCCAATGGGCTCTGTTTGGATGTGTCCTTTTTCAACCGTACTGGAGTTATGGCATCAATGGTTGCCCTTAATTTAATATTAAAGTTATTTACTAAATCATCACAAGAGGAAGGCAGAATAGGTGGTGGAGTATTGTTCATACACTCAATCAAATCTGTAGCAACTTCAGAGGTCAGATAGTGTTTCTTAATATTGTGTTCAGTATTACCCTGAGCTAAGGGCAATAAGGTAGTAAAACATCCACAGAGGTGATCAGATAAAGCAACATCAACAATAGAGGATATGTCAATAGAAAGCCCCTTGGTAATAACCAGGTCCAGTAGAAAGCCCCTTGGTAATAACCAGGTCCAGAGTATTTGTTTGGTTATGGGTGGGCCCAGTAGAAAGCCCCTTGGTAATAACCAGGTCCAGAGTATGGGTGGGCCCAGTAGAAAGCCCCTTGGTTATAACCAGGTCCAGAGTATGGCTGTGGTTATAGGTGGGCCAAGGAACATGTTGGATAAAGTCCATAGAGCTCAAAATATTCATAAATTAAATGGCCTTGGAGTCAGTCTTTCAACATGAATATTAAAATCACCCAACACAATGATTTCACCATAGTTCAAGGACAATAGACAATAGTTCAGAGAAATGACATTTAAACAGTATAGCATGATGCTCAAAAGACCCAAGGACACCAATCAAAATGTCCTTACCGCTGAGAGCATTAGTACAAATAGTCTGTCCCCCACAATCCTTTTCCCTGTTTTGATCAAGTATGGAAAGAGTATGAAAAGCTGTAGTCTGGAGGGAGGCTTCAATAAGAGCGGCATTACAGTATGAAGACAGCCATGTTTCAGTGAGAAACATGAAATCAACTTCGCGCTCAGCAATGATTTCATTCACGGGAAAGGTTTTATTACATTTAAAATATTCAATGTGTGGGCCACCCTGCCCCTGGGGCATCTGCCTAGATGTAACCAACGGAATAACAAAAACATTATTAATGTTACAACCACATTTTTTGATCGAATCGAACAACAGTTTGTGTAGACTCACCGGAAGGAAGAGTTAAAGGAACAAACATTAGGGTATTAGTCCTCTGTTGGTTATTCTGACACTGGAGCACTACCTGACCCTGTCTGTCAATCTCTAAAACAGTTGTGATGTTGATGGACATAATCCTGGAGCCCCTGTGGTTATGGTGTATCCTGTCTCTTAAAAAGTGCTGGTTGCTCCCACCGCAAATCAATTTTGTCACTAAAAGAGACTTTCCTGTCGTTGTAAAGTTTCTTCGGGTACTCGGTCAGGGCAAAGAGTTAGCTGAAATGTTCAGAACCCCTTATTTTTCGCTGTGCTAGCGAGGGTGTTTAAAAATGTTTGTCGTCCTCCCTCAGTTCCTCAGATTGCATAAAATTAAGGTTGTTAAAACCTAATTGAGTGACAATGGTGTCAATATTGGAGTAGTTGACCAGAACCGTGGGCAGGAGGGAGTTGATGTCATGAACATGGGCTCCTGGGTGACAGTGGACCATGGTCGGTCCACAGATCGTAGGCAGGCCAAAATCTGTTACCATCGAGCACCTTGCTGGGCTCCTCAGGGGATGACTGCTGTGTCAGGCTCTGGAAAAGTAGAATAATATTAGTGCAGTGGCTTGCGAAAGTGTTCACCCCCTTGGCATTTTTCCTATTTTGTTGCCTTACAACCTGGAATTAAAATGCATTTTTGGGGGGGATTGTATCATTTGATTTACAACATGCCTACCACTTTGAAGATGCTAAATATTTTTATTGTGAAACAAATGAGAAATTAAATAAACAAAAAAACAGAACTTGAGCGTGCATAACTTAAACTCCCTCAAAGTCGATACTTTGTAGAGCCACCTTTTGCAGCAATTACAGCTGCAAGCCTTTTGGGGTATGTTTCTATAAGCTTAGCCCATGCCTGTTCTTCAAAGAAAAACAGCTCCAGCTCCTTCAAGTTGGATAGGTTCTGCTGGTGTACAGCAACCTTTAAGTCATACCACAGATTCTCAATTGGATTGAGGTCTGGGCTTTGACTGGGCATTCCAATACATTTAAATGTTAACCCCTTAAACTACTCGAGTGTTGCTTTAGCAGTATGCTTAGGGTCATTGTCCTGCTGGAAGGTAAACCTCTGTCCCAGTCTCAAATCTCTGGAAGACTGAAACAGGTTTCCCTCAAGATTTTCCCTGTATTTAGCACCATCCATCATTCCTTCAATTCTGACCAGTTTCCCTGCCGATGGAAAAACATCCCCATGGTGCTCTTGGGGTGATGAGAGGTGTTGGGTTTTTGCCAGACACCTTTGTTCCTTAATGGCCAAAAATCTCAATTTTAGTCTCATCTGACCAGAGTACCTTCTTCCGTATGTTTGGGGAGTCTCCCACATGCCTTTTGGCGAACACCAAACGTGTTTGCTTATTTTCTTCTTTATATAATGGCTTTTTCTGGCCACTCTTCTCTCTGTGTGTGTGTGTGTGTGTGTGTGTGTGTGTGTGTGTGTGTGTGTGTGTGTGTGAACAAAGGGAACAAAGGGGTGAATACATATACACACACCACTTTTCTGTTTTTTGGGGGGGGGTTTAAACCTTTTTTTTTTTCAATTCACTTCTTCATGAATTTGAACTTTTGTTTTGAAATCCAAATAAGTAAATAAAAAACATTTAAATTACAGGTTGTAATGGAACAAAAAGGAAAAATGCCAAGGGGATTAATAATTTATATACTTAGTAGTGTACAGTTGAAGACTGAAGTTTACATACACTTAGGTTGGAGTCATTAAAACTAGTTTCTCAACCACTCCACACATTTCTTGTTAACAAACTATAGTTTTGGCAAGTCTGTTAGGACATCTACTTTGCATGACAGTTTTTCCAACAATTGTTTACAGACATATTATTTCACTTATAATTCACTATCACAATTCCAGTTTATCAGAAGTTTACATACACTAAGTTGACTGTGCCTTTAAACAGCTTGGAAAATTCCAGAAACGGATGGCTTTAGAAGCTTCTGATTGGCTAATTGACATCATTTGAGTCAATTGGAGGTGTACCTGTGGATGTATTTCAAGGCCTACCTTCAAACTCATTGCCTCTTTGCTTGGCATCATGGGAAAATCAAAAGAAATCAGCTAAGACAGTATGTCAGTATGTACCTAGTGGAGTGTCAGTATGTACCTAGTGGAGTGTCAGTATGTACAGTGGGGCAAAAAGTATTTAGTCAGCCACCAATTGTGCAAGTTCTCCCACTTAAAGAGATGAGAGGCCTGTAATTTTCATCATAGGTACACTTCAACTATGACAGACAAAATGAGAAAAACAAATCCAGAAAATCACATATAAACACTATACAGTAGTTCTCATATAAACACTATACAGTAGTTCTCATATAAACACTATACAGTAGTTCTCATATAAACACTATACAGTAGTTCTCATGTATACAGTAGTTTTCATGTATACAGTAGTTTTCATGTATACAGTAGTTCTCATGTATACAGTAGTTTTCATGTATACAGTAGTTTTCATGTATACAGTAGTTTTCATGTATACAGTAGTTTTCATGTATACAGTAGTTTTCATGTATACAGTAGTTCTCATGTATACAGTAGTTCTCATGTATACAGTAGTTCTCATATAAACAGTATACAGTAGGTGTCTCAAAGATGTCAGCCTTCTTCATCCATCCTTTTGACTCTGCTCTCTCCTCTCTTTCTCCCTGTCCTTTGTCATCTCCGTGTCTATCTCTCTCCCCAGCCAACTACATGGATAACTGGAAGTGTACAGCCATCCTGAGAGGAGATGGTAGCCCAGTGGCGGGCTCTTCCAGTCAGGCTGCAGTCCCCAGCACAGCAGGGGGACCACAACATGTCCTGCTACAAGCATCCTCCGCTGGAAGGTAGGGTCTGATTGATTGATTTGGAGAAGGCTGCTCCAGCCTGAGACAACACATGCTTAAAAAAATACTGGAGGATAAAAACACAATAGAGCTGGAAGGGTTATTTCCATTGTGGTCCTAGGTTCATCCAAGCATGTTACACAATATTAACAGTAATAAATTAATAATTTATATAAATGATCAGAGCATTCTAGGAAGTCCTTGAGGCTTTCCAAGAACTGACATTTGCATTCTGTTTGGTTTCCTCTGTTGTGAGTCATTTGTATGGAGAGGAATGTATAGATCTAGAGCTATGAATTATGAAGGTCTAGTTTGGATAATAGACAACTGTGAAGTGTCTGGTCATTAGTTGCGTCAATTCCTTGACTTTAGACTCTCATTGTTTAATTTTAATTGACACGTTCAAGTAATACTTAGAATTAATCTCTGTTAGTAAAATACCTGTGAGTCAGAACATGACGTTCCTGTGTAAAACCATGTCTGACTGATAGATGATTGGTTTGCTTTTCTTGTGTTTCCTTTAACAGAAAGAAAGCTCAGCTGATACCTGGCTAACGGAGTGGCTTGATGCTGCTGCTTGTTGCATGAACACACACACACACACACACACACACACACACACACAGGAATGGAAAGGGAACTCCCTCACCCTACAGACCAACCTCCCAGAAACACCTCTGAACCCTTTTTTTATGCTAATCAAGAACCACACTGACTCCTAGATCAGGGTTCTAGATCAAAGTTCCAGGGTGGGTTTATGTCAATATTGACTGTTATGCTACTGAATGAAGTATCCTTTTGGGGTGTACCTGACTGGTTGGTGTTTATCTGACTGGTTGGGGCATTATGGGGGGTCTGATATTTTGCTGTAGAACTACATGGGAGTATGGGTTTAGGTGTGGTGAGAGAGAGAGAGAGAGAGAGAGAGAGAGAGAGGGGGAACCACTGGTGACATTGCGGTGGGTTCTAAGACATAATGGGTGGGTTTAGGTGTGGTGAGAGAGGGAACCACTGGTGACATTGCGGTGGGTTCTAAGACATAATTTAGAGTAACTTTACAAAAATGTCTCGGTTTCCCAGAAATCCAGGTTGGAACATTCCTGGAATTAGGAGAGAATAAACAGGAAATCCCAGAACCTTTTTTTTTCTTCTTCAAAACCAGGGAACTTGCAACCCTAAGTTTTGCAACCCTAAGTGGGTTCTAGTGAGTTCTAGGTAATATTTTGGAGGGTTCTGCATAATGTAAATTACCCTGTGGTTCTGCCTGGTGGATGAGGTGGTTCTGCCTGACTGACTGACTGGTGGATGAGGTGGTTCTTACTGACTGACTGACTGGTGGATGAGGTGGTTCTTACTGACTGACTGGTGGATGAGGTGGTTCTGCCTGACTGACTGACTGGTGGATGAGGTGGTTCTGCCTGACTGACTGACTGGTGGATGAGGTGGTTCTGACTGACTGGTGGATGAGGTGGTTCTGACTGGTGGATGAGGTGGTTCTGCCTGGCTGACTGGTGGATGAGAAGACAACGTCTGAGACTAACGTTAAAATCTTTGGGGCGATGAATAATTTATGAAAAGCAATTAATTCTGTATAATAAAGTTTGTTTAATCCAGTGTTTTCACAGTCTCTTGGTGCATGGTGTTCAACTGGGTTGGTGGTCAAGTGTACACTGATGTTTCATACTCATTTGCATTTCATTTTTCATTCACCTATTCATTCAATCTTTTTTATTTAAAAAAAAGCAATGTTTTTTTTACGTGGGAAGTGGTCTGAAACTGTTTTTTTTTTTTTTTTTCGCAGCTTTGACCTACTACAGTAGCTATGTTGATCTAATGTACTCCAAACTATGTGTAGGCAGGTTGCTTAGGTTTCAAACCTTCTCAAACAGCCTAATTCATAGTCTTAGAGGAGGTGCTCCCACAATCATGTGATTTGTTCCCCATACAAGGTAAAACTGCACTATGACCCAGTAAAGACTACCACCACACTGTGACTGCACTATGACCCAGTAAAGACCACCACCACACTGTGACTGCACTATGACCTAGTAAAGACCACCACCACACTGACTGCACTATGACCCAGTAGACTACCAGCACACTGTGACTGCACTATGACCCAGTAGACTACCACCACACTGTGACTGCACTATGACTCTGTCGACTCCACCACCACACTGTGACTGCACTATGACTCTGTCGACTCCACCACCACACTGTGACTGCACTATGACTCTGTCGACTCCACCACCACACTGACTGCACTATGACTCTGTCGACTCCACCAACACACTGTGACTGCACTATGACTCTGTCGACTCCACCACCACACTGTGACTGCACTATGACTCTGTCGACTCCACCACACTGTGACTACACTATGACCCAGTAGACTACCACCACACTATGACTCTGTCGACTCCACCACCACACTGACTGCACTATGACTCTGTCGACTCCACCAACACACTGTGACTGCACTATGACTCTGTCGACTCCACCACCACACTGTGACTGCACTATGACTCTGTCGACTCCACCAACACACTGTGACTGCACTATGACTCTGTCGACTCCACCAACACACTGTGACTGCACTATGACCCAGTAGACTACCATCACACTGTGACTACACTATGACCCAGTAGACTACCACCACACTGTGACTACACTATGACTTTGCTGCATTATGCCACAATTAATAACAGAAGTGTTAATTACATTTTGCTAAGGAGAAAGCTTGATGGTGTCTACTCTCTCCTCATATTCACCATCTTCTGCTGTATTCTGTTACTGTTTGTCTGAGTGGTTCAAGATTTGTCTTGTGGGTCGATTGGTCCTTGCCCTCTTTCCCTCCCCTCTCTTCCTTAATACCTCCTTCCCGCTCTCTCTCCCTCCCACCTTCCCCCCCACTCTCCTTCCCTCCCAGTCTCTCTCTCTCTCTGTCTGTCTCTCTCTCTGTGTCTCTGTCTTTTCCTCACCCTTCCCCATCTCTGATGTTGGGAAATTAGGCCTGGCTCAGTCTTCTTTTCAATTCATCTAAAAGGTGTTAGATGGAGTTGAGGTCAGGGGTCTGTGCAGGCCAGTCAAGTTCTTCCACACCGATCTTGACAAACCATTTCTGTATGGACCTCGCTTTGTGCACAGGGGCATTGTCATGCTGAAACAGGAAAGGGAAATGTATTGTAATGTTTTTAAAATTGTATAAACTGCTTTAATTTTGCTGGACCCCAGGAAGAGTAGGTGTTGCTTTGGCAGCAGCTAGTTTGGATCCAGAATAAATACAAATGTTTGTTCAGTATGGATATTTAAGTTGTTAACTAATAGCTACCCAGACTAACTATGTAGCAGTCTTATGGCTTGTGGGTAGAAGCTGGTCAGGGTCCTGTTGGTTCCAGACTTGGTGCATCGGCACTGTTTGCTGTGCGGTAGCAGAGAGAACGGTCTGTCTATTTATTAGTTCCACATAGTTCATTGTTGTATCTGAGGATCTACAATAGTTACTGCACATATATATTCAACCACAAGGGTGTACTAATGAGCTATGCGAGATAAAAATAAATCCAAATTGAGGACTACTGAAATTATATTATTTCAGTGTAGATAAGGGAAGGGTAGGTTACATGACAGCCAGACAAGGCAGTGTATGAATCAAACACGTTTGCATATGAATGGAGTGGAGATTAGCGGTCTTCCTGATCTGTAAGGTAAGTAACAATAATGTGTCAAGCTGTTTTCTTTGCAATGTTTAAGACATGGATTTGATGTTGTAATGTCAACAAGTTACCTAGAAGTAGTTAGAAGCCATGTTTAAATTTGATTAGCTAAACAAAACTGGTTTAAACAGCAAGTTTTCACAGCCCCTACTCCACCACTACCACATCTACAGTACTAAATCCATGTGTATGTGTGTGCATAGTGCGTATGTTATCGTGTGTGTGCATGTGTCTGTGCCTATGTTTGTTGCTTCACAGTCCCCGCTGTTCCATAAGGTGTTTTTTAAATGTTTTTTTAAATCTAATTTTACTGCTTGCGTCAGTTACTTAATGTGGAATAGAGTTGCATGTAGTCATGGCTCTATGTAGTACTGTGTGCCTCCCATAGTCTGTTCTGGACTTGGGGACTGTGAAGAGACCTCTTGTGGGATATGCATGGGTGTTTGAGCTGTGTGCCAGTAGTTTACACAGACAGCTCGGTGCATTCAACATGAAAATACCTCTCATAAATAAAACTAGTTTTGAAGTCAATCTCTCATCCACTTTGAACCATGAGAGATTGACATGGATGTACACAGAGAGCTAATATTAATCATATCCAAGGGCCAGCCGTGCTGCCCTGTTCTGAGCCAATTGCAATTTTCCTAATTCCTTTTTTGTGGCACCTGACCACACGACTGAACAGTAGTCCAGGTGCAACAAAACTAGGGCCTGTAGGACCTGCCTTGTTGATAGTGTTGTTAAGAAGGTAGAAACTAGGGCCCGTAGGGCCTGCCTTGTTGATAGTGTTGTTGAGAAGGTAGAAACTAGGGCCTGTAGGGCCTGCCTTGTTGATAGTGTTGTTGAGAAGGTAGAAGCTAGGGCCTGTAGGGCCTGCCCTGTTGATAAGAAGGCAGAGTGTCACTTTATTATTATCGACAGACTTCTACCCGTCTTAGCTACTACTGCATCAATATGTTTAGTCATCTCAATTTCCACATTATTTAGTTGAGGTTTAGTGCTTTTAGAAATATTTAGGGCCAATTTATTTCTTGCCACCTACTCTGAAACTAATTGCAGCTCTTTGTTTGTTGCAGTCATTTCAGTCGCTGTAGTAGCTGATGTGTATAGTGTTGAGTCATCTGCATACATAGAAACTCTGGCTTTACTCAAAGTCAGTGGCATGTCATTATAAATGCAACATTCAACAATTTCAAAGGTTTTACTGAGTTACAGTTCATATAAGGAAATCAAATAAATTCATTTGGCCCTAATCTATGGATTTCACATGACTGGGAATACAGATATGAATCTGTTGGTTACCGATACATTAAAAGAGGGACATGGATCAGAAAACCAGTCAGTATCTGGTGTGACCACCATTTGCCTCCTGCAGCATGACACATCGCCTTCACAGAGTTGATCAGGCTGTTGATTGTGGCCTATTGTCCCACTCCTCTTCAGTGGCTGTGCAAAGTTGCTGGATATTGGTGTAAACTGGAACAAGCTGTTGTACATGTCAATCCATAGCATCCCACACATGCAATTGGTGACAAAAAAAAAAATGTCATCCATTTTACCAGGTAAGTTGACAGAACACATTCTCATTTACAGCAACAACCTGGGGAATAGTTATAGGAGGGGGATGAATGAGCCGATTGGAATCATCCCCGATTGGGGATGATTAGGTGACCGTGGTGGTTTGAGAATTTAGCCAGGACACCCCTACAATAAGTGCCATGGGATCTTTAGAGTCAGGACACCCGTTTAACATCCCATCTGAAAGACAGCACCGGACACAGAGCAGTGTCCCCAATCACTGCCCTGGGGTATTGGGATATTTTTTAGACCAAAGATAAGAGTGCCTCCTACTGGCTCTCCAACACCACTTCCAGCAGCATCTGGTCTCCCATCCAGGGACTGACCAGGACCAACCCTGCTTAGCTTCAGAAGCAAGCCATCAGTGGTATGCAGGGTGGTATGCTGCTGGCTCTAAATGGCAGGTTAGTATGCAGGCCATGAAAGAACTGGGACAGTTTCAGCTTCCAGGAATTGTGCACAGATCCTTACATTTTAGAGTGGCCTTTTATTGTCCCAAGCACAAGGTGCAGCTGTGTAAGGATCATGCAGTTTAATTAATCAACTTCTTGATATACCAACCCTGTCAGGTGGATTGATTATCTTGGAAAAAGAGAAATGCAAACTAAAAGGGATATAAACATATTTGTGCACAAAATTTGAGAGAAATAAGCTTTTTGTGTGTATAGAACATTTCTGGGATTTTTTTTCAGCTCATGAAACATTTGACCAACACTTCACATGTTGTGTTTACATTTGTGTTGATACTTTTTGCATTAACTCTTGACTCATCACATACGCTGCTGTTACTGGTTATGATCTATCCTGTTGCCTAGTCACTTTATCCCTACCTATATGTACATATCTACCTCTTACCTTGTACCCTTGCAAATCGACTCAGTACTGGTACTGTGTGTATATAGCTATGTTATCAGTGACTCAGTACTGGTACACCGTGTATACAGCCATGTTATCAGTGACTCAGTACTGGTACACCGTGTATACAGCCATGTTATCAGTGACTCAGTACTGGTACACCGTGTATACAGCCATGTTATCAGTGACTCAGTACTGGTACACCGTGTATACAGCCATGTTATCAGTGACTCAGTACTGGTACACCGTGTATACAGCCATGTTATCAGTGACTCAGTACTGGTACACCGTGTATACAGCCATGTTATCAGTGACTCAGTACTGGTACACCGTGTATACAGCCATGTTATCGTTACTGATTGCATATTTATTCCTTGTTATTATTTCTCTCTGCATTGCTGGGAAAGGCCCGTAAGCATTTCACTGTTAGTCTACATCTGTTGTTTAAGAAGCATGTGACAAATAATATTTGATTTGAATGTAATGGTGGTGTACTAAAAGCAAAAGAAAAGATCAGTTTGACATTAAGGCTTCCTACTCCAAACATCACCAACATGGTTAAGACTGTACCAATAACACATTTTATATTTGAGTATTTCAGCTGAAATCAAACCTAGAAAACCATGTAGCACATCTTACTGAACAGTTGTTTTAATTGGAAAGCCAATGGACAACAAGTACTTTTTCATATTTCAGATACATCTCTCAATATAACATTGTAAAAACAACAACCTTCTTGTAACATGAGCCAGTGTGAATGTTGTGGTTGTGACTGACTGGGGACATTAAGTGTTTAATAGTCTACTTCTGCAGTGAAACAATTCAAAGCCCACTCCTCTACCACACATACCATGTTCTTCTGGAATCACTCCTTCATCCAAATATTTCCCAGAAAATATAGCACCCTTTTTCCTACTTTTAACTTCATATAACTATTTTTCTCCTTACTTACCAGATCCAATGTAACCTTTGCTATTTGAGCAGGTGCAGCAGCCTACTATTTGCAGTCAAGCAGACGTGGAGGTGAGAAGAGAAATGCTTAGATGTTATGAGTATGGTGTCTGATGAAGTCAGTTTAGGGTGATGTGTCCACCCATCCTTTTGAAGGGCTATAGTGGCCATATGAACATCTACTTAATTATATCCAGGAATTAACATGTTATCTACTCCGGCTTCTTTCTGAAAGACACTTTGTCTTTGGTCTCTTGGAGTTTCTCTGCCAACTTGTCCTTGTTATCCCCAATCCTCCCCGACAGACGATCTCTGGTCTCTTCCATCTTCTCAGAGAACCTGTCCTTGGTCTCCTCCATCTTCTCAGAAAGGCGTCCCCTGGTCTCCTCCATCTTGTCCTGCAGATACTCCTTAACAGGCGGTGGGGTGGTCATGTGGCCATGTTTACGGAGGTACCTGATCGAGAGGGATGTCCCCCCTAATGTCAAGGTGTACCTGGCTGGGGTGGCAATCTGGCAATAAACAACATGGACATTGTGGTTAATGTGATTTGTATGATGTGTTTAGATGAATGTGGTGATTTAGCTCTGGGCCAACACTCAAAAGAACTGCCATAGTTCAACATGCAGTCCAACATGCAGTCCAAATGTGTAATGAGATGAGCATTCTTACCTTGTACATGGCATACGCAGTCAGTGCATAGCCACTCTGGGAATGCTCCAACAGCTTAACAAGCTTCTCCGGGAATCCAACATACTCCAGAAACGGAACCACATTTATACCCCTAAATGGTTCATTTAATATGGTTAATTTTCTATGACACATCAAGTCAGTCAAGTGTCAACAACTAAAATAATGACCGTCACTGGGCCCAGCCTAGTCTGAGCCTAAATAAAGCAGGTCAGGCGTACACTATTCTGATTAAACAATCAGGGTTGTCCATCTAAATGAGACTCAGCTGTGTCTGTCAGCCAGTAACCTCAGGTTGACCGGGGGATGGAGAAAAGCCCATTATCACTAATGCCCATATGGAGAGGAGTAACAGAAACAGCATCAGAAAAACATCTCACATGAATGTTTATGGGTTTGTCTTTGTCCCTTCCTCTCATTTCAGTTTGCAAAGTAATATTTTGATATTGCTGTACAACTTTATTACTCGTAACTTTCTGCATGGCAGCGTAGCATAGAACTGTTTGTTATAATATCGTGTTCCTTATTATGTACTTTGTATTTCATGCTGCATTTTTGTGATACAGAGCTCCCTTGCAAAAGAGACATTGGGACTTCCCTACATAGATAAAGATTAAATCAAACTTACTGCATGGCAGCATAATAAAACGTCCCAAACCACATGGAAGAGGTGATGAGGTGAAGGGGAATCATGACCTTCCCATACTGCTTTAGAGTTCTCCTGAACCTCTGGACCAGCCCAATGGACCGGTCCCCCAGGATATCCTCCTGGCCTGGGTCAGCCTGGCTATGGCCTTCTTCTGTGGTGGACTTACGGGGTGCTGTGGTCCACACTGCTCCTGATGTGCTCACCCAGCGTGGGCTGGGGATGAGGCAAGAGTTCCTGAGGAAGTAGGAGGCCATCCGTGGACCCAAGATAGTGGACGGCTGCAAGGTAACTGGGCCCAGAAGCATGGAGCGCAGGGCAGCTGATTGCCACAACGCTCTCTGGTTAAAGAGATGCTGCATCTTCTTACGGTTGCTGCCAAGTCCACCCTCTGTAGCAAAACAACACACTACACACACTTGGTTCCAATGAGCGTTTTTGTATTCACACGTTTTATTGATGTGATCAGAAAAGTTCAATTTTTTCTCAACAATGGATGACATTAACGCGACTACTGTAATACTTGGTGCATGTTGAATGTGTAAAACAGAACAATGCCATAGCTACCTTAGTTGAATAACGGTTCAGTAAAGTTGATCCAGTTGCTGAAATGGAAGACAAGCAAACTTAAGCTAGTTATCTAGGATAACCATCCAACTCAATGTTCTATCACTCACTCATGTTCAATGAACTTCTATCTAGGTATTGAACCACAATTTCATGTAGCTAGCTCGCTGATCGCTACACAAATCAAAGCATGGATTGCATTAATAGTTTAAAGATAAGCAACACCTTGACCTTGATCAATTAAACGTTTTCCATTATGTAATCCACTTGTTCGTGCAACAACAGTTCATCATTCACCATTTTCTACTATTTCTGTTCAAGTCTACGCCTACAATTGGATGCATACTTCCGATTTCCGAACGCACTGCAATTGCTTCTGCAACCCAATAATGCAAGGCGAACGCAGCGTTCCATTGGACTTGTGTACCAAAACTCAATGATCAAGGTACGCACGTCGTTGGTTAGTTAGCAACATTTTAATTTCATTTAACCTTTATTTAACCAGCCAAGCCAGTTAAGAACTAATTAATATTTACAATGAAGGCCTACCCGGGCCAACCCCTCCCATAACGCGGACGACGCTGGGCCAATTGTGCTATGTCCTATGGGACTCCCGGTCACGGTCGGTTGTGATACTGCCCAGGATCGAACCAGGGTCTGTAGTGACGCCTCTAGCACTGAGATGCAGTACCTTAGACCGCTGTGCCACTCGGGAGGCCCCAAACATCGCACAACGTTGATGGGAACGCACAATGTAAGCCACCAACACAACGTACATATATCATCATATATTTAAATGAACGTACTTGACAATCCGACATGGTGTTTCGTTCTTTCAACCCAGGCTAAAGTTTCGATTTGTCCTTCTGGAATTCAGCAGAAAATCCTCACGTCGCATAAATATTACGTCAAGTGATAGGCCCGCAAGGATTTGTGGGAAGAGTAGTCCAGATATTCGGCAGCTCTGCACCACCAAACACGCCACTGACGTTTGTTGCGTTTTCTACAAAAATTGAAAGCATCACTTGATCACACAAAACACAATGAAAGCATGTTGATTTTCTTCGCATATTACATAATGTGTTCCCCTATAGCTAACAGATAATGTGATAAAAAGTAATATTACATAACAGCAGTCAGTCATCAAAAAGCATCCATCGCACTCCGGGCCAGTAGGGGGCGGGATACCGTCTATTTTGGTGTTGGAAACTACAAAATGACGACCGTCGCAAACGCTTAATGGCGGAAAACTCAAGTGAGTGTGAACACTGTGGTTTTTAACAATGTTATGCGGTCTTGTAGCTAAATGTACAGTGCCGTTCGTTAGCTAGCTTTTTTTCCCCATAATGTTTTCAACACGTTGAAATAATTACATTGTACTTTGCTCTTTGCACCAAGCGACTTGTAAAAGTGTTTTTTTCATATGTGCAAATGATGCTATCCAGGATGAAATATTCTTAGCCAGTTAGCTTGCTACTGTAACCAGCTAGCTGGTGCTACTTCCACTCAAACTAAGTTACACATTGTTGTTATTGATCTTTTTCCAGTTCAGAAGCTGCTTATCTCATATACAGAACACAAACAGCTTTCAACTGGCACTTTCATACTGTCTAACTAGCTAAATCATTTAGATACATTTGAAAAACCAAGTACCAGTAATGTTAGCTTAGATGCATTTCACTAGCATATAACGTTAGCTACCTTGTTCTGTGAAAGTAAATAACATCTCTTGATTTTACAAATTATTTGCAGAAATTTACTGAAGTTGAACGTGCCATTGCAATTATTTTGACAAAACACTCCTGCCAAAGTTGACTCTTCTCTGACCAGTGGAGATGGCAGAGGTTGATCAGGCTGTGGACCTGTCAAAGACAGAGACAGGAGAGGGTGGGAATGGGCATCTGTCTTCCAGTGTAGACCGAAACAGTGGGTCCAGTATAGGACAGAAGTCTACTACCAAGAGGAAGCATGACGATGAGGAAGAGGATGACGGCTCTCCAACTAAGAAACAGGTAAGAAATGGATGAATTAGAAAGGATCTGAACTGATTAATTAGATAACTATTGAATGAGATATCAGTGAATCATCTCCCTCTCTCGTTCTCTCCCCCCATGTACCAGCATGGTCATGGAGAGAAGGTGGCGACCCACTACAACACGCTCCAGGAGACCGGCCTCGCTGCCAGGAGCCAGAGCAGAATATTCTACATGAGGAATTTCAACAACTGGCTTAAAAGTGTTCTAATTGGTGAGATTCTAAATGACTATTAAAAATGTTTCCACTGTTCATCTGCTAGCTGATTTAAATACAGAAGATTCCTCAGGGCGAGTTTGCACTCAGTTAGTCTTTATATTTGTGGTCATGATATCTTGTCAACTAGTGGTCCCTCCCATCCTCCCAGGTGAGATCCTGGACACGGTACGTCAGAGCCGCAGAGAGCTGTCTGTTCTGGATCTGGGCTGTGGGAAAGGTGGAGACCTGCTCAAGTGGAGGAAAGGACACATTAGCCGGTTGGTCTGTGCAGGTAGGGACAGGACAATATTTAGCCATTTTTTTCTGTCTGAGTAACAGTCAGCATGATTACAAAAAGCTTGTTCCCAACCACATCTAGGATCTTTCTCAGTCTTCTCTTGATTGCTTGGGTCCTCTCCTCGCTGGTGTTCTGAGCAGTAGGTACAGCGGACATGAGAAATAGGGGAAGGCCTGTTGAAAAGAAGCCTTGGGGTGAACTACTTTATTTTTCATGTTGTGTTCTCAGACATAGCAGCAGTGTCGGTGGAGCAGTGCCAGGTTCGTTATGAGTATATGAGGAAGAGGGGTCATCCTAACGAGCGTATCTTCTCTGCAGAGTTCATCACAGCCGACTGTACCAAGGTACACACAGACACACCCTCTCTCTACACATACAACACAAAGTGGTCATTTGTTTTGGTCTGTAAAAACTAGAAAATCAGAATATCACAATGTTCTGTGTGCAGAAATAAATGTAACTTTCACTCATACATTATCCTAGTGTAGAGGCACTGTGTCACATTGCCTGGTATAGAGGCACCGTGTCACATTGCCCGGTGTAGAGGCACCGTGTCACATTGCCCGGTGTAGAGGCACCGTGTCACATTGCCCGGTGTAGAGGCACCGTGTCACATTGCCCGGTGTAGAGGCACCGTGTCACATTGCCCGGTGTAGAGGCACCGTGTCACATTGCCCGGTGTAGAGGCACCGTGTCACATTGCCCGGTGTAGAGGCACCGTGTCACATTGCCCGGTGTAGAGGCACCGTGTCACATTGCCCGGTGTAGAGGCACCGTGTCACATTGCCCGGTGTAGAGGCACCGTGTCACATTGCCCGGTGTCGAGGCACCGTGTCACATTGCCCGGTGTCGAGGCACCGTGTCACATTGCCCGGTGTCGAGGCACCGTGTCACATTGCCCGGTGTCGAGGCACCGTGTCACATTGCCCGGTGTCGAGGCACCGTGTCACATTGCCCGGTGTCGAGGCACCGTGTCACATTGCCCGGTGTCGAGGCACCGTGTCACATTGCCCGGTGTCGAGGCACCGTGTCACATTGCCCGGTGTCGAGGCACCGTGTCACATTGCCCGGTGTCGAGGCACCATTCATTCACAACATTCTTCCAACCTCTCGATACCACCAACATTGCATGGTGGTATTTCATCTGTTTCCCCTCTTTCTTCAGGAGCTGCTGACAGACAAGCTGAAGGATCCTAAGATGGAGTTTGATGTGACCAGCTGTCAGTTTGTGTACCACTACTCCTTTGAGACTCAGCAGCAGGCGGACCTGATGTTGAAGAACGCCTGTGAGAGGCTGAGACCAGGAGGATACTTCATAGGCACCACACCAGATGCATATGAACTGGTGTAAGTAGATACTTCATAGGCACCACACCAGACATATTTGAAATGGCTGTGCGTGATGACATAGTGCACATAAATTACTTTTAATTTCAGGACCAAAAAAAATAAATTTTTAAATGGTTTTCCATTGCATTTTCAAATCGAGACAACTGATGCTTTTGTCACATTTTGTTTGATTATATAGCGAGTGTGCCAACGGCTGGCAGAGGTTGGGAAGGATACCTACATGATATTATGGCCATTTTTATTAGTCAAACGGCAGTCAAGCATCGCTCATCATGTCACCAGAATAAGACCCTCAATATTTATTGGAAAGAAGCATCTAGCTCATCACCAGGAACTTTCACCACCCTCTGAAGTTCATCTCAACTTATTTCATCTGTAGCCTTGTAAACTGCATGGTTTCCGGACGAGTCATAGTGGGAGGACTACACAACATATCCCGTGACTCCCAAGTTTACTTCAATTAAATGCTTATTATCAATGTTTGCCCGTAAAGGCAGTTCCACCACTATTTCTCGCCTAATTCCTTTTAGAGATAAAAAGTGTAGTTTGTTTGGTCGACATTTGGAAAGTTTACCAACGTTCTCTTTCTGAGGCCTATTGTGACATTTTATTCTTCCAACATAATTTACTCGCATTAAAGGGTTGGTGGAAACCTGGTTAGTGATGTGTGTGGTGAGTTTTATTTAATTTATGGGCATTTGCACCATATACATGATACCAAGTTCAGCTTCAAGATGCCGGCAATTTGAAAAAAAACTAAAAGGTAGCTGATTTATTGGCACATTTGAACCATGTCGCACACTGTAGCTTACGAACTCTGTGGGTAGTGCTAAAACAATGGCATCTGAATTCTGACTTTTTTTTGCACGTTCACCATTGAGCCATTCTGCGCAGATTATTAGAACTCTCAATGCCTTGAGCAGTGTTTAATGTCTCAGGAACCACTTTAGTGATACTCACAGCCTTTGACTGAGGTTACTGTCAGTGGCTTTGTGACATGATATCTACCTGCTGGTCTGATGGTTACTGTCAGTGGCTTGATGACATATCAACCTGCTGGTCTGATGGTTACTGTCAGTGGCTTGATGACATATCAACCTGCTGGTCTGATGGTTACTGTCAGTGGCTTGATGACATATCAACCTGCTGGTCTGATGGTTACTGTCAGTGGCTTGATGACATATCAACCTGCTGGTCTGATGGTTACTGTCAGTGGCTTGATGACATGTCAACCTGCTGGTCTGATGGTTACTGTCAGTGGCTTGATGACATATCAACCTGCTGGTCTGATGGTTACTGTCAGTGGCTTGATGACATGATATCTACCTGCTGGTCTGATGGTTACTGTCAGTGGCTTGATGACATGATATCTACCTGCTGGTCTGATGGTTACTGTCAGTGGCTTGATGACATGGTATCTACCTGCTGGTCTGATGGTTACTGTCAGTGGCTTGATGACATGATATCTACCTGCTGGTCGGATGGTTACTGTCAGTGGCTTGATGACATGATATCTACCTGCTGGTCTGATGGTTACTTTCAGTGGCTTGATGACATGGTATCTACCTGCTGGTCTGATGGTTACTGTCAGTGGCTTGATGACATGATATCTACCTGCTGGTCTAATGGTTACTGTCAGTGGCTTGATGACATGGTATCAACCTGCTGGTCTGATGGTTACGGTCAGTGGCTTGATGACATGGTATCAACCTGCTGGTCTGATGGTTACTGTCAGTGGCTTGGTGACATGGTATCTACCTGCTGGTCTGATGGTTACTGTCAGTGGCTTGATGACATATCTACCTGCTGGTCTGATGGTTACTGTCAGTGGCTTGATGACATGATATCTACCTGCTGGTCTGATGGTTACTGTCAGTGGCTTGATGACATGGTATCAACCTGCTGGTCTGATGGTTACTGTCAGTGGCTTGATGACATGATATCTACCTGCTGGTCTGATGGTTTCTGTTGGTGGCTTGATGACATGGTATCAACCTGCTGGTCTAATGGTTACTGTCAGTGGCTTGATGACATGATATCTTCCTGATGGTCTGATGGTTACTGTCAGTGGCTTGATGTCATGATTTCGACCTGATGGTTACTGTCAGTGGCTTGATGACATGATATCAACCTGCTGGTCTGATGGTTACTGTCAGTGGCTTGATGACATGGTATCAACCTGCTGGTCTGATGGTTACTGTCAGTGGCTTGATGACATATCAACCTGCTGGTCTGATGGTTACTGTCAGTGGCTTGATGACATGGTATCAACCTGCTGGTCTGATGGTTACTGTCAGTGGCTTGATGACATGGTATCAACCTGCTGGTCTGATGGTTACTGTCAGTGGCTTGATGACATGGTATCAACCTGCTGGTCTGATGGTTACTGTCAGTGGCTTGATGACATGGTATCAACCTGCTGGTCTGATGGTACTGTCAGTGGCTTGATGACATGGTATCAACCTGCTGGTCTGATGGTTACTGTCAGTTGCTTGATGACATGGTATCAACCTGCTGGTCTGATGGTTACTGTCAGTGGCTTGATGACATGGTATCAACCTGCTGGTCTGATGGTTACTGTCAGTGGCTTGATGACATGGTATCAACCTGCTGGTCTGATGGTTACTGTCAGTTGCTTGATGACATGGTATCAACCTGCTGGTCTGATGGTTACTGTCAGTGGCTTGATGACATGGTATCAACCTGCTGGTCTGATGGTTACTGTCAGTGGCTTGATGACATGGTATCAACCTGCTGGTCTGATGGTTACTGTCAGTTGCTTGATGACATGGTATCAACCTGCTGGTCTGATGGTTACTGTCAGTGGCTTGATTACATGGTATCAACCTGCTGGTTACTGTCAGTGCTTGATGACATGATATCATCCTGATGGTCTGATGGTTACTGTCAGTGGCTTGATGTCATGATTTCGACCTGATGGTTACTGTCAGTGGCTTGATGACATGATTTCTACCTGCTGGTCTGAGGGTTACTCTCAGTGGCTTGATGACATGGTATCAACCTGCTGGTCTGATGGTTACTGTCAGTGGCTTGATGACATGTCAACCTGCTGGTCTGATGGTTACTGTCAGTGGCTTGATGACATGATATCATCCTGATGGTTACTGTCAGTGGCTTGATGACATGATATCATCCTGATGGTTACTGTCAGTGGCTTGATGACATGGTATTGACCTGATGGTTACTGTCAGTTGCTTGATGACATGGTATCGACCTGATGGTTACTGTCAGTTGCTTGATGACATGGTATCAACCTGCTGGTCTAATGGTTACTGTCAGTTGCTTGATGACATGGTATCACCTTATGGTCTGATGGTTACTGTCAGTGGCTTGATGACATGGTATCAACCTGCTGGTCTGAATGTTACTGTCTGTGGCTTGATGACATGGTATCAACCTGCTGGTCTGATGGTTACTGTCAGTGGCTTGATGACATGATATCAACCTGCTGGTCTGATGGTTACTGTCAGTGGACCCATCAACCTTGATGGTTACATATCATGACATGGTATCTGCTGGTCTGATGGTTACTGTCAGTGGCTTGATGACATGATATCAACCTGCTGGTCTGATGGTTACTGTCATGTGGCTTGATGACTTGATGACATATCGACCTGCTGGTCTGATGGTTACTGTCAGTGGCTTGATGACATGGTATCAACCTGCTGGTCTAATGGTTTCTGTTGGTGGCTTGATGACATGGTATCAACCTGCTGGTCTAATGGTTTATGGCGGTGGCTTGATGACATGGTATCAACCTGCTGGTCTAATGGTTTATGGCGGTGGCTTGATGACATGATATCTACCTGCTGGTCTGATGGTTACTGTCAATGGCTTGATGACATGATATCTACCTGCTGGTCTGATGGTTACTGTCAATGGCTTTATGACATGGTATCAACCTGATGGTTACTGTCAGTGGCTTGATGACATGATATCTACCTGCTGGTCTGATGGTTACTGTCAGTGGCTTGATGACATGGTATCAACCTGCTGGTCTAATGGTTTCTGTTGGTGGCTTGATGACATGGTATCAACCTGCTGGTCTGATGGTTACTGTCAGTGGCTTGATTACATGATATCAACCTGCTGGTCTAATGGTTACTGTCAGTGGCTTGATGACATATCTACCTGCTGGTCTAATTGTTACTGTCAGTTGCTTGATGACATGGTATCAACCTGCTGTTCTTATGGTTCCTTTCAGTGGCTTGAAGACATGGTATCAACCTGCTGGTCTGATGGTTACTGTCTGTTGCTTGATGACATGGTATCATCCTTATGGTCTGATGGTTACTGTCAGTGGCTTGATGACATGGTATCTACCTGCTGGTCTGATTGTTACTGTCAGTGGCTTGATGTCGTGGTATCTCCCTGCTGTTCTGATGGTTACTGTCTGTGGCTTGATGACATGGTATCTCCCTGCTGTTCTGATGGTTACTGTCAGTGGCTTGATGACATGGTATCTACCTGCTGTTCTGATGGTTACTGTCAGTTGCTTGATGACATGGTATCATCCTGATGGTCTGATGGTTACTGTCTGTGGCTTGATGACATGGTATCTCCCTGCTGTTCTGATGGTTACTGTCAGTGGCTTGATGACATGGTATCAACCTGCTGGTCTGATGGTTACTGTCAGTGGCTTGATTACATGATATCAACCTGCTGGTCTAATTGTTACTGTCAGTGGCTTGATGACATATCTACCTGCTGGTCTAATGGTTACTGTCAGTGGCTTGATGACATGATATCGACCTGCTGTTCTTATGGTTTATGTCAGTGGCTTGATTACATGATATCAACCTGCTGGTCTAATTGTTACTGTCAGTGGCTTGATGACATATCTACCTGCTGGTCTAATGGTTTCTGTCAGTGGCTTGATGACATATCTACCTGCTGGTCTGATGGTTACTTTCAGTGGCTTGATGACATGGTATCAACCTGATGGTTACTGTCAGTGGCTTGATGACATGATTTATAGACTTGATGGCTTGTGTTCTTTTCCCCTTCAGGAAGCGTGTGGAGACCTTAGACTCTAACTCCTTTGGTAATGAGGTGTTCAGTGTGACGTTTCAGAAGAAGGGAGACTACCCTCTGTTCGGTTGTCAGTATGACTTTAATCTGGAGGGGGTGGTCAATGTCCCAGAGTTCCTGGTTTACTTCCCTCTGTTTGAAGAGTAAGTGTTGCAACATTTTGGTCAAGTGAATCCACCTGCTTGTGAAAATTGAAGTAGATGTCTTTACCAGGGGTTGGCACTGAAATTCATTTCCAATCGTTTCATTCTGAACAGAACCACCATTTGGTTTGGCCATTACACTGTTCCGACCAGCAAAATAAAGTTCTGGACCGGTTCGAACCCCCCAAAAAAGTACTGGTGTATATTAACCTGTGAAATTAGGTTTTTACATTTACCTTGTTAAATTACTTCACCAATCAGTGCGGATAGAGAAGGCAAGCTAGTTGTTTACATGGTGTTGAACAGAAGTGTAGCCTATGGTGCAAGATGCGACTGAAACTTTGCGGATGGGAAGAGAGTGAGAGCGTGTTGAGGAGGAGGCTTGAAGCGCTGGGCATGTTATGACATGCATTATCTGAATTAGGACCTACAGAGGAGCAGCTTCTTTGGAGGAACTTTGAATGTCCTTTGAGCTAGCTATCTAACAAGCTACAGCGATCTAACAAGCTACAGCGATCTAACAAGCTACAGCTATCTAACAAGCTACAGCTATCTAACAAGCTACAGCTATCTAACAAGTTTGTGTATTTAGAGCGGCACCAGAATTAAAAACACGTCTTACCTTTTTGTAGTTAATAATCCAACATAAAATGTGAACTAGGCCTATAGTATCTTTAACTAACATTGAAAAAGTGAATCCATTCTACTCTAGCTAATAATGAAGCGTCAGTACAGTAGCCTGGGCTTCAGAGTGGGGAGGAGCTACAGTAGCCTGGGCTTCAGAGGGGGGAGGAGCTACAGTAGCCTGGGCTTCAGAGGGGGAGGAGCTACAGTAGCCTGGGCTTCAGAGGGGGAGGAGCTACAGTAGCCTGGGCTTCAGAGGGGGAGGAGCTACAGTAGCCTGGGCTTCAGGGGGAGGAGCTACAGTAGCCTGGGCTTCAGAGGGGGAGGAGCTACAGTAGCCTGGGCTTCAGAGGGGGAGGAGCTACAGTAGCCTGGGCTTCAGAGGGGGAGGAGCTACAGTAGCCTGGGCTTCAGAGGGGGAGGAGCTACAGTAGCCTGGGCTTCAGAGGGGGAGGAGCTACAGTAGCCTGGGCTTCAGAGGGGGAGGAGCTACAGTAGCCTGGGCTTCAGAGGGGAGGAGCTACAGTAGCCTGGGCTTCGGAGGGGGAGGAGCTACAGTAGCCTGGGCTTCAGGGGGAGGAGCTACAGTAGCCTGGGCTTCAGGGGGAGGAGCTACAGTAGCCTGGGCTTCAGGGGGAGGAGCTACAGTAGCCTGGGCTTCAGGGGGAGGAGCTACAGTAGCCTGGGCTTCAGGGGGAGGAGCTACAGTAGCCTGGGCTTCAGAGGGGGAGGAGCTACAGTAGCCTGGGCTTCAGGGGGAGGAGCTACAGTAGCCTGGGCTTCAGGGGGGGAGGAGCTACAGTAGCCTGGGCTTCAGGGGGAGGAGCTACAGTAGCCTGGGCTTCAGGGGGAGGAGCTACAGTAGCCTGGGCTTCAGGGGGAGGAGCTACAGTAGCCTGGGCTTCAGGGGGAGGAGCTACAGTAGCCTGGGCTTCAGGGGGAGGAGCTACAGTAGCCTGGGCTTCAGGGGGAGGAGCTACAGTAGCCTGGGCTTCAGGGGGAGGAGCTACAGTAGCCTGGGCTTCAGGGGGAGGAGCTACAGTAGCCTGGGCTTCAGGGGGAGGAGCTACAGTAGCCTGGGCTTCAGGGGGAGGAGCTACAGTAGCCTGGGCTTCAGGGGGAGGAGCTACAGTAGCCTGGGCTTCAGGGGGAGGAGCTACAGTAGCCTGGGCTTCAGGGGGAGGAGCTACAGTAGCCTGGGCTTCAGGGGGAGGAGCTACAGTAGCCTGGGCTTCAGGGGGAGGAGCTACAGTAGCCTGGGCTTCAGGGGGAGGAGCTACAGTAGCCTGGGCTTCAGGGGGAGGAGCTACAGTAGCCTGGGCTTCAGGGGGAGGAGCTACAGTAGCCCGGGCTTCAGGGGGAGGAGCTACAGTAGCCCGGGCTTCAGGGGGGGAGCTACAGCAGCCCGGGCTTCAGGGGGAGGAGCTACAGCAGCCCGGGCTTCAGGGGGAGGAGCTACAGTAGCCCGGGCTTCAGGGGGAGGAGCTACAGTAGCCCGGGCTTCAGGGGGAGGAGCTACAGTAGCCCGGGCTTCAGGGGGAGGAGCTACAGTAGCCCGGGCTTCAGGGGGAGGAGCTACAGTAGCCCGGGCTTCAGGGGGAGGAGCTACAGTAGCCCGGGCTTCAGGGGGAGGAGCTACAGTAGCCCGGGCTTCAGGGGGAGGAGCTACGGTAGCCCGGGCTTCAGGGGGAGGAGCTACGGTAGCCCGGGCTTCAGGGGGAGGAGCTACGGTAGACTGGGCTTCAGGGGGAGTGGCTACGGTAGCCTGGGATTCAGAGGGGAGGGGGCTACGGTAGCCTGGGCTTCAGGGGGAGGGGCTTCGGGGGGCTACAGTAGCCTGGGCTTCAGAGGGGAGGGAGGGGCTACAGTAGCCTGGGCTTCAGAGGGGGGTGGGGGCTACTGTAGCCTGGGCTTCAGAGGGGAAGGGGCTACAGTAGCCTTAACACCACACATACTAGAGCAGATGTTCAGACTGCGGACACTAGAATATGTTTCTCAGTGAGACGGCGAGGGCTTTGCATAGGCGCTTTGTTGCGTTTTCTTTTGTTTTTTTGTGGGACTAGATAAACATTTATGGAATGTAAAATATCGTAATGAACAGGTTCCCATGCTTTTAAAATATTGGTATTAACAGGTTCCCATGCTTTTAAAATCACGGTATGGATGACTTTCATTACAAGTTCTGTTTCACTTCCTTAAACATTTTATTTTCCGGTTTTCTGTTCTGTTCCCTGAACTGGTAACCGGTTCCAACCCCTGGGCATAACATTTGTTTTTAACATTTTGTAGGAAGGCAGGGAACTGTCTTGACTTGGTATTTTAGTCATATTGTAATATTAGAAGATACCAGAAGATGGTGGCCAAAGAATGACATGGAATCAGTCAAGCACCTGGCAAAACTTGACCTCACAAACAGAATGCTTTCATTGATAACGTCTTTGTATTCATTGGTAAATACATTTTGTAGTTGTTCTGTGTTATGATCCCAAGTGTCACAATGTCTGAGATTCTTGTAAATATACTTTGTTATATCACCAGTGAGCTAAACTAGTGTGTTCTATTGACAGGATGGCCAAGAAGTACAACATGCGTCTGGTGTTTAAGAAAACGTTCTCCCAGTTCTTTGAGGAGCACATAAAGAACGACCAGCACAAGATGTTGATGCAGAGGATGCAAGCGCTGGAGGTGGGGATCAATATACACTACCAGTCTAAAGTTTGGACACCTAGTCATTCAAGGGTTTTTCTTTACTTTTTCTTTACTTTTTTCTACATTGTAAAATTAATAGTGACGACATCAAAACTATGAAATAGCACTCATGGAATCATGTAGTAACCAAAAAACTGTTAAACAAATGGAAAATATATTTGAGATTCTTCAAAGTAGCCACCTTTTGCCTTGACAGCTTTGCACACTCTTGGCATTGTCTCTACCAGCTTCACCTGGAATTATTTTCTAATAGTCTTGAAGGAGTTCCCACATATGCTGAGCACTTGTTGGCTGCTTTTCCTTCACTCTGCGGTCCAACTCATCCCAAACCATCTCAATTGGGTTGTAGGGTGACTGTGGAGGCCAGGTCATCTGATGCAGCACTCCATCACTCTCCTTCTTGGTAAAATCTTGGTAAAATAGCCTGGAGGTGTGTTGGGTCATTGTCCTGTTGAGAAACTGTTGAAAAACAAATGATAGTCCCCCTAATCGCAAACCAGATGGGATGGCGTATCGCTGCAGAATGATGTGGTAGCCATGCTGGTTAAGTGTGCCATGAATGACTGACAGTGTCACCAGCAAAGCACCATCACACCTCCTCCGTGCTTCACGGTGGGAACCACACATGTGGAGATAATAATTTCAACTTCTCTGCTTCTCACATAGACACGGCTGTTGGAATCAAATCCAAAATTTGGACTCATCAGACCAAAGGACAGATTTCCACCAGTCTAATGTCCATTGCTTGTGTTTCTTGGCCAAAGCAAGTCTCTTCTTATTATTGGTGTCCTTTAGTAGTGGTTTCTTTGCAGCAATTTGACCATGAAGGCCTGATTCACGCGGTCTCTTCTGAACAGTTGATGTGTCTCTTACTTGAACTCTGTGAATCATTTATTTGGGATGCAATCTGATGTGCAGTTAACTCTACTGAACGTATCCTCTGCAGCAGAGGTAACTCTGGGTCTTCCTTTCCTGTGATGGTCCTCATGAGAACCAGTTTCATTATAGCGCTTGATGGTTTTTGCGACTGCACTTGAAGAACCTTTCAAAGTTCTTGACATTTTCCAGATTCGCTGACCTTTGTCCTAAAGTAATGATGAACTATAGTTTCTCATTGCTTATTTGAGCTGATCTTGTCATAATATTTTACCAAATAGACCTATCATCTGTATACCATCCCTACCTTGTCACAACGCAACTGATTGGCTTAAACGCATTAAGAAGGAAAGAAATTCCACAAATGAACTTTTACCAAGGCAGACCTGTTAATTGAAATGCATTCCAGGTGACCACCTCATGAAGCTGGTTGAGAGAATGCCAAGAGTGTGCAAAGTTATCAAGACAAAGGGTGGCTACTTGAAGAATCTCAAATATAAAATGTATGATGACTCTCAGGTACAGACAAACCAGTACCTCTGTTAATGATATGACTCTCTCTGGTACAGACATACCAGTACCTCTGTTAATGATATGACTCTCTCTGGTACAGACACACCAGTATCTCTGTTAATGATATGAAGTGAAGGTAACACAGTTCCAATCTGGACAGAAAAGCTGTACTTTAGGTGAATGCAATACAAAGGTCACACTAATTTATTAATCAAATCAAATCAAATTTTTATTAATTTTATTTATTAAAGCAAACTTTTTATGATTTGATGAACCAGGAATTGTTTCAATGATGTCCCATAGCTTTTGACATGAGGATTAGTCCGTTCTTCAGATAGCGTGTGTCTGTGTAGCATCTGGAAACAAGATCAAGTCTTCACTAGCCCGGAGCGACAGCCTTCAAATTGATCATGCCCCTGTTTAGGACCTCCGCAGAGAAAGAGGTGTTCTTAACATCAGTAACCAAGGACAAGTCTCTTTATGTATCCGGAGTGTATTATAGACCCGCTGAGTCTACGGCCACACGTTGTGACTCAACCTGGCTCAATAGAACTTGGAAGTTGCTGTAATTGTGTTGTTGTGTCAGTCTTTCCCGACAGACAACAAGAACAAGTCATCCTCAGACAACCTTGATGATTATGATCACGCCAAGGAGAAGGCTGACAGCCCTAATGTCAGGCTGCCGTTGGTAAGAGAATGAATGTCTGGGGACCTGTTTTCATATTGGCAAGCACAACTCCATGACTACAATAGATATTTAGATGCAGTGTTTTCAGTATAAACTTAAACCACCAAAGTATGTAGAAAAGATAACGGAACAATATATTTTTCAATACGATCATCTTCAAGAACTAACAATCACCAAAATAAAAAAGACAGTCAGGGAGAGTCTATAAAACACATTTCATGGCATCCATTGATTTATTGATAATTTGAGTCACTCAGACAGCATAAGAACACTGCAAAATGTGTACAATTGCAGTAAATTTGTTTTAAAACATTACAATTTCAACTCCGCAGCCAAGAGGGCCTCTAAAACCATGCCACCCCCTACGCCAACTATGTCACTGCTGCTAAAATAAATCTTAGGGAAGCTAAGATTACAATGAGATATCACTTTGAACCTTTTAGCTTTTGTGAAACTACTTTATTTAAAGGGGCAATCTGCTATTTAAATACATATTTGGACTGTTAAATTAATTATATAACCATTTGATTCTTGAAGAATATAACATATACATGCCTCATGAGATTAGTTCAACTGTCCTACCCCATCAGAACCCAAAATACTGCCTTGTTTTCTCTAAGGTAAATAATGAAATTGTCAACAAACACTCTATAGCCCCCAAACCTGGTTAAAACTATACTTTTGATCTCATGGATGATCAGCCCTTGGATCCATAGATCTGTCTCTTTTTGTGGTTACTTTTCTCCAGCCCCATCCCTCATATTTTTACCAAAACAAGTGGAGGGATGGGCTTTGTTGTTGTTGGAAGTGCAGATTGCCCCTTAAAGAAATGTTAATGATGCAGTCAGTGAAAGAGTTTACACACATTTAATAGATGCATTTCTAATCAAGAGTCTTTCATGGTACCTAAGGACAGTGTTTTAAAATGAACATTATACTATCTAATACTTGATTATGTTCAGAAACATTAGAATATTCAATACTTGATCATGTTCAGAAACAGACGTGTGACCATTCTGTATTGCCTCTTGTCTGTTCTGTACAGGGAACATTGAGCAAGTCTGAGTGGGAGGCAACAAGTATGTACCATGGGTTTGGTTTCTAACCTGTCATGTTAACTGCTTCTACTAACAGTATTAGTCATTAGTTCAGAATCTAATTCTAAGTATTAATCTACTGTTTCTAATCTAATTTTACAGTGTAATGTCAGTAAAGGCTGAAATGTATTGTTTCACAGCTAGAGATGTAAAGATGAATGTATATTACATAATGTTTACTTCAATAGTCTTTCTGGTTTAGAGACTCAACGCTGTGGTGTTATTAATTGTTAGCTTGGTCGTGGATATTAGGCATAGTACCGTCATAATGATTTCTCTACAGAATCTCGTATAGGACAATATAAAACTTTAAAGGCCCAGTGCACTCAAAAATGTCACTTTCATATATATGTCCACACTGAGGTTGGAGTAATACTGTGACATTGTGAAAAGTATATGGTATAAGACCTGTTTGAAAAGACTGCTTGAAATTTCAGCCTGTTTTGGCGGGGTGGCATTTTGGCCTGGTGATGTAGTGGGGTCATCTTTGATATGTGTATATTATATAACTCACATATGACCCATGAATTGACTATCCAATTAAAATAAAGTCTAATATCTGATTCCATTTAACACTATAGTAAAACCATGCGCATTCAAGTATTATGCTTTTGCCGACAAAGATCAATAAATGGTCATGAGAAGCAAATATCAAAGCTTTGTATTATTTAATAACTTAGTCAAATGAATGGATACACATACAAAGCATATTTATAGACATATACACTGAACAAAAATATGAACGCAACATGTAAAGTGTTGGTCCCATGTTTCATGAGCTGAAATAAAAGATACCAGAAATGTTCCATATCCACAAAAAGCTGATTTCACTCAAATGTTGTGCACAAATTCATTTACATCCCTGTTAGTGAGCATTTCTCCTTTGCCAAGATATGACACACCTGTTTCTTGATAATCCATCCACCTAATTAAACAATTATTATTATACAAGTGCACCTTGCTGGGGACAAAATGCCACTAAAATATACAGTATTGTCACAACACAATGCCACAGATGTCTCAAGTTTGAGGGAGCGTGCAATTGGCATGCTGACTGCAGGACTGTCTACCAGAGCTGTTGCAAGAGAATGAAAGGTTAATTTCTCTTCCATAAACTGCCTCCAATGTCTTTTTAGAGAATTTGGCAGTACGTTCAACCGGCCTCACAACCGCAGACAGCGTGATTGCCGTTGTGTGGACGAGCGGTTTGCTGATGTCAACGTTGTGAATAGAGTGTCCCATGGTGGGGTTGTGTTATGGGCAGGCATAAGCTACGGACAACAAACACCTTTGCATTTTATCATTGGAAAAGTGAATGCTCAGAAACACCGTGACGAGATCTGGCCATTCATCCGCCGCCATCACCTCATGTTTCAGCATAATGCATAGTCCCATGTTGCAAGGATCTGTACACAATTCCTGGAAGCTGAAAATGTCCCAGTTCTTCCATGGCCTGCATTCTCATCAGACATCTCACCCATGTTTGGGATGCTCTGGATTGACGTGTAAAACAGCTTGTTCCAGTTCCTTTCGCACATTAAAGAGGAGGGGGACAAGAGGCCACAATCAACAGCCTGATCAACTCGCTATGTGGAGATGTCACGCTACATGAGGCAAATGGAGGTCACACCAGATACTGTCTGGTTTTCTGATCCACGCCCCTACTTTTTTTTAAGGTGTCTGTGACCAACAGATTCATATCTGTTTTCCCAGTCATGTGAAATCTATAGATTAGGGCCTAATGAATTTATTTCAATTGACTGTTTTTTTTTGCTTATGAAGTGTAACTCAGTAAAAAAAAATATATTGTTGCGTGTTGTACTTATATGTTCAGTATAGGTCCTAGGTTAACTTACAAGACCAAGCATGAAAAAAGAGATGCCTAATAGGCCAAAAGACCTAGGAAATGAGAATTCCTGGATGGATACGATAAGAGACAGAACACTGGGGTTTCATTCCATTTAGAACATTTGAAGGTGTAACTTTTCAACCCAAATAGAAGTGTATGAAACAAACCTAGGCTACTGTATATAAATAGCTATATGGTGGTAGTCAAGCTGAGGTTAATAAATGAACATTTTTGATTAGCTAGGTTGGCTAACGTCAGAGGGTGGGATGGCTGACTGGTCCTTGGCCATGCGGCCAGAGGTGACCGATAGCACTTAAATTAGGGCCAAGCCAAGAGTAACATCACCAGCCGGTAAATTAATTTACAGACCAATAAGAGTTCCAAACCTCTCTGCCAATAACAGCTAGTTTTTGGTTTTCCCTTCCCCACTCAGATCACTAACAGACAGTCATAGCAAAATTCTTGCTTGAGAAATTGCTCTTGCTAAGAAGCTATTTTTGTTTTCAATTAAATTGGTCAAAATACAAGTATGTGGACACCCCTTCACATTAGTGGTTTCTGCTATTTCAGCCACACCAATTACTAACAGGTGTATAAAATCGAGCTCACAGCCATGCGATCTCCATAGACAAACATTGCCAGTAGAATAGTCATCTGTAAGTGCTGTTATTGTGAAGTTGAAGTGTAAAAATGGTCTGTCCTCGGTTGCGACACTCTCTACTGAGTTCTAAACTACCTCTGGAAGCAACGTTAGCACAAGAACTGACATCGCCGCCATTGCACTCTGGACCAGTGGAAGCGCGTTCTCTGGAGTGAAGAATCACGCTTCACCATCTGGCAGTCCAATGGATGAAGCTGGGTTTGGCAGATGCCAGGAAAATGCTACCTGACCCAATGCATAGTGCCAACTGTAAAGTTTGGCGGAGAAGGAAAAATTGTTTGGGGCTGTTTTTCATGGTTTGTGCTTGGCCACTTAGTTCCAGTGGAGGGAAATCTCAACGCTACAGCATACAATGACATAGACGATTCTGTGCTACCAGCTTTGTGGCAACAGTTTGGGGAAGGCCCTTTCCTGTTTCAGCATGACAATACCCCCATGCACAAAGCGAGGTCCATACAGAAATGGTTTGTCGAGATCGGTGTGGAAGAACTTGACTGGCCTGCACAGAGCCCTGACCTCAACTCCATCGAACACCTTTGGGTTGAATTGGAAGGCTGACTGCGAGTCAGGCCTAATTGCCCAACATCAGTGCCAGACCTCACTAATGCTTTTGTGGCTGAATGGAAGCAAGTCCTTGCAGCAACGTTCCAACATGTAGTGGAAAGCCTTCCCAGAAGAATGGAGGCTGTTATAGCAGCAAAGGGAGGACCAACTCCATATTAATGCCCATGATCTTGGAATGAGAGGTTCGATGTGCAGATGTCCAGATACTTTTGATCATGTAGTGTACTTAATCGTTACCTAGAAATGATTTGCTATTGAGATTAAAGCGGCTGCAATGAACCTTTTTAATATTGTTGCTTTTTAAAAATTCTACGATGTAGGACAGAGTAAAAATAAAAACCCTTGATTTAGGTTAGTGTCCAAACTTTTGACTGGTACTGTATATCTACAGAAATAGGATGACTGGTACTGTATATCTACAGAAATAGGATGACTGGTACTGCATATCTACAGAAATAGGACCCAACCTGCTTCTGTTTGAGTGAGTGTTTTAATAGCCTACTGATTCTGTGAGCATCAAGCCTCAAGCAACCACATGTCAGATGAACAATTTCACAAATTGGTCTGTTTTTGAAATATCTTCTGTAGTAAAGGCTTCACACGTTTTTGTTTCTGCTACTCTGTTTACAGTTTGACAATACATGTATGTGGTAGCTAACTGGCTTGTTAATTGGATAATCTTTGAGGCTTTGAGTGTTCTTCCACTATGATCTCAAAGAAAGAAAGTTGATATGAAAACCAATAGAACAGGAGATAAATGCTGGGATTGTCTTTATAAATGAATCGCTTTAATTATGTTGAGTTGAGCTTGAGAAATAAAAATAGTACCTCTTAAATCGTGACCATCAGAACGGTTTTTAACATACATTTAGAATTATTTGTTGTGCATTGACTGTGCTTAAAAGCACATGTTTAACACCAGTACCAGCATTTTGAGGAGTTGCTCTCACGCTGTTTGACAGGTGCTCCTCAAACTAGGCTGTGTATGCTGTGTGATAAACAAGAATCATGAAGACTAATGAAAATACACGCGCGCCAATTTAATTCCACTAAATTATGCAAATTAACACTAGACTGACCGGTGTAATGTATTTTCAGCAGCTAACCAATTAACGGTTAAACGTTAACATCCCATAACCTTACTGTGATTGTTTCTTTATGACCATTTGAATAAAAACAAAAAATAGTTTCTTAGCAAAGAGCAATTTCTCAAGCAAGAATTTAGCTAGGATTGTTTGGGAGTGGTCTGACTGGGGAGGAGAACTGAAAACTAGCTGTTATTGGCAGAGGGGTTTGGAACGCTCTTATTGGTCTATTAACTAATTTACCGCCAGGTGATGGCACCAGGCAGGTCAAAACTCCATCCCACCTAAAACAGGCTGAAATTATAGGCAGTCTTTTCAAACAGCTCCTAAACTAAAAGGGCCTTTATCATTTTCACAGTATTATTCCATCCTTAGTGTGGACATACAGTGCAATCGGAAAGTATTCAGACCCCTTCACTTTTTTTTTTCTTCACTTTTTCTTACATTGCAGCCTTATTTTAATGTATTAAATTCATGGTTTTCCTTCATCAATCTACACACAATACCCCAAAATTACAAAATCGAGAACAGATTTTGGGACATTTTTGCAAATGTATTACAAATAAAAAACAGACCTTATTTATGTATTCAGACCCGTTGCTATGAGACTCCAAATTGAGCTCCGGTGCATCCTGTTTCCATTGATCATTCATGAGATGTTTCTACAACCTGATTGGAGTCCACCTTTGGTAAATTCAATTGATTGGACATGATTTGGGACACCTGTCTGAGGTTCCACAGTTGACAGTATATGTCAGAGCAAAAACCAAGCCATGCGATTGAAGGAATTGTCCGTAGAGCTCCGAGACATGATTGTGTCGAAGCACAGATCTGGGGAAGGGTACAAAAAATGTCTGCAGCATTGGCCAAGGATGTGTCTTGGAACCCGATCATGACAGAGGTCCTCTGTGGAGATGCGAGAACCTTCCAGAAGGACAATTTCTGCAGCACTCCATCAATCAGGCCTTCATGGTTGAGTGGCTAGACTGAAGCCACGCCTCAGTAAAATGACTGCACGCTTGGAGTTTGCCAAATGGCACATAAAGGACTCTTAAAGGACCATGAGAGACAAGATTCTCTGGTCTGATGAAACCAAGTTTTAACTCTTTGGCCTGAATGCAAAGAGTCACGTCTGTAGGAAACCAGGCACCGCTCATCACCTGGCCAATACCATCCCTACAGTGACTCATGATGGTTGCGGCATTATGCAGTGGGGATGTTTTTCAGTGGCACGGACTGGGAGACTAGTGAAGATGGGGGAAAGATGAATGGAGCAAAGTACAGAGGTCCTTGATGAAACCTGCTCCAGAGTGCTCAGGACCTCCGACTGTGGTGAAGGTTCACTTTCCAACAGGACAATGACACTAAGCACACAACCAAGAGAATGCAGGGGTGGCTTCGGGACAAGACTCTGAATGTCCTTGAGTGGCCCAGCCAGAGCCCGGACTTGAACCCGATCGAACATCTCTGGAGAGACCTGTAAAAAGCTGTGTCCAACCCTACAGAACTTGAGAGGATCTTCAGAGAAGAATAGGATAAACTCCCCAAATACAGGTGCCCCAAGCTTGTAGTGTCATACCCAAGAAGACTTCAAAGTACTGAATACTTATGTAAATATAATACTTACATTTAAAAACAAATAAAATAATCAATTTACAAACATTTCTACAAACCTGTTTTTGCTTTGTCATGATGGGGTATTGTGTGTAGATTGATGAGGGGGAAAAACAATGTAATCCATTTTAGAATAAAGCTGTAACGTAAAAATGTAGAAAAAGTGAAGCAGTCTGAATACTTTCTGAATGCACTGTATAAATAAAACACAGATAAATCACGTTTTTGACTGCACTAGGCCTTTAATCAAGAACATGTAAGGCAATATTTTTGGTTGGACCAAATTCTTCTGCTCTGAGTTGAGGTTGTGACACTGCAGTGGCCTGTCTGCAAATGAGTTGTTTTAATTATGTTTGATTAATATCTCTCTCTAATACTCTTCCTGCACTAGCTAATGAGGACCCTGTTAAATTTAACTCTTTCTTCCATCTCTCTCTCTCCATCTCTCTCTCTCTAAGGCATATACCTGGTGTTTGCATTTGAGAAAATGTCCTGAATGCCAGAGAAGAGAACTCCAGTTTGACAGGTCGACTCGTCAATATTACACTGTTTTTTTGTTTGGTATGTTTGGGGGGGGGGATTTTTTTTTAAAGAACTGACTTGCTGCCCACTGCAGAGCATGGTAAAAAAAAAGAAGTAGTTTTAATGTTTTCCTGTTGTGAAATATTATTGGTTTGAGTAAGCTTGTCTTGCCCATCCATCCATCAATCTATCCTCTGGTTCTTATTATATCAGCTACAGCCAGACTGTTGTCATCATCTGTAGCTCATATCTGTCCAGTGTTTACTTCACCTTTATCCTGGTCATTTAACCTAGTGATGTCTTTTAACTGGAGTGATGTGTATTATACAACGGGTGGGTCTAATCCTGAATGCTGATTGGTTAAAAGCGCATTCCAGCCCGGTGTCTATTCCACAAGTTACCACTGGCTAAATCTATGACGTTAAAATGCCTATTTACTCCGTTCCATCTGACTGCACAATCCTGTCTCATCAGCCCAGCCAGGCCATTTATAACCTTGATCTCCACTATAAAAAGCATCTAGACATTGTCACTTTTTTTTAAGACTAACTTTTAGTTTTCAACAGTCCTTTAAGAGTTCCAACAACATCCTATTTATTATTTAAGTGATAATGCCCTTAAAGCTGGTGTTTTGAAGGTATATTGGCACGGTTTGCTGGCCTGAGACAACACACCCATGCCAATATATCCTCCAAACACCGCCTTTGAGGGCATTATCACTTAAATAATAAATAGGGTGTTACTTACTCTTAAATGACATTTAAGGATGCATAGCACAGGCATCAAAGTAGTCATACATTTTCACATTTCAGAATTGCAAATGATGGGCAGCTTTGGGTACTGTCTCCAACACACATTTCTACCAGATTTGGACTATTTCCAGGTAGAAGCCTGTTTCTCTGCAGTCCAGTCTCACTGCTGAATTGATTCTTCAAGAGGATTAGATCAGTGGATCAATGCTAGTTTGAAGTAAGATGACCTTGTAGAGGTATTTTAAGGCTCAACTATGATTCAGGTAATCACCCTGATCAACACATCAAACCTTTATGTAACCCTATGTTGATTACCTGGTGTATGTGTTCCTTCTGTCTATTCTCTATCTTGTGCACTACTATTGACCAGGGCCCATTGGCCCCCCCCCAAGGAATTTACCTAAAATGAGTTGAATTGAGGAAACCTGTTCCAAAGTATTCCCACAAATAAAATAACATGTGATTGTCTCTCAATGTAATCAAGGTATGAAATAATTGTCATGTTCAAATTACAATGTATTTTTGGGCCCGTGGCTAAATCTGGTTGTCTACCCCTGATGATGCAGTATATTGCGACATCAGAATTTGAAATTGTGAAAGGAGTTCGCTATTCATGTTATCATATTAATTTAGCGGCCAATATTTGACCAAAGCACTGGTTCCAGTCCAAGTACCTATGCGATTTAGCAAACCCCAGGCATTTGTTGGATGACATGAAAATAGAGCCCTTTGGCCACACACACTAGTGGCGGGTTTGTCGTCAAAATGAGAATGCATGAGCAGAAAATAATCCCATACCTATTGGAAAATATGGTGGGGTGGATCTTTGATTTTAAGGGGTTATTTTGCTTCTGCTGGTCCTGGGGCCCTTTTTAAGATCAACTATATGAACTTTACCCAGTACAAGGACATTTTAGCCAAAAAACCTGGTTGCCTCTGTCAGGAGGCTGAAACTTGGCCTCGAGGATCTTCCAGCAAGACAAAAACCTTAAGCTCACAAAATACACAATTGTTTATTGGCCACAAAATCAACAGCAATGGACAACTTAGTCTCCAGACTTGAACCCCATTGAAAACCTGTGGTTTGATTTGAAGGGGGCAGTCCATAAGTACTGACGAAGGACATCAAGGACCTGGAAGGAGTCTGTAAAGAGGAATGGTCTCAGATCCCTCCCAATGTGTTCTCCAACATAAAACATTTTAGAAAAAGGCTCAGGGCCGTTATCCTCCCAAGGCGAGGTATTGAAAACGGGTGTTTCCTTGAATGCTCTTCATGCATCCATGAACCAAGCATGAAAGCCCTCTGTAATAGTCACTGCATTCCTCATCTACTTCAAACATAGACATAAACATTTACAGTGCATTCGGAAAGTATTCAGACCCCTTGACTTTTTCCACATTTTGTTACATTACAGCCTTATTCTAAAATGAATTAATAAAAAGATGTTCCTCAATCGACACACATTTCCTCATAATGACAAACTGAAAACAGGTTTTTTGAAATTTTAAAATAAAAACAAGTTTTCAGACATTGCTATGAGAGTCTAAAATTCAATCAATCAAATGTATTTATACAGCCCTTCTTACATCAGGTGATTTATCAAAGTGTTGTACAGAAACCCAACCTAAACCCCAAACAGCAAGCAATGCAGATGTAGAAGCAAGGTGGCTAGGAAAAACAACCTAGATAGGCAGGAACCTAGGAAGAAATGTAGAGAAGAACCAGGCTATGAGGGGTAGCCAGTCCTCTTCTGGCTGTGCCGGTTAGAGATTATAAGAGTACCTCGCCATTTAAGGCCAGATTGTTCTGGACTCAATAAAACTATTTTTTTTCAACCACTCCACAAATTTCTTGTTAACAAACTATAGTTTTGCCAAGTCAGATGTGGCATCCACAAATTAGATGTCCTAAGTCAATTTTCCAACAATTGTTTACAGACAGATTATTTCACTTATAATTCACTGTATCACAATTCCAGTGGGTCAGATGTTTACATACCCTAAATTGACTGTGCCTTTAAACAGCTTGGAAAATTCCAGAAACGGATGGCTTTAGAAGCTTCTGATAGGCTAATTGACATCATTTGAGTCAATTCTAGGTGTACCTGTGGATGTATTTCAAGGCCTACCTTCGAACTCAGTGCCTCTTTGCTTGACATCATGGGAAAATCAAAAGAAATCAGTCAAGACCTCAGAAAAAATATTGTAGACCTCCACAAGTGTGGTTCATCATTGGTAGCAATTTCCAAACACCTGAAGGTACCACGTTCATCTGTACAAACAATAGTACACAAGTATAAACACCATGGGACTATGCAGCCGTCATACCACTCAGGAAGGAGACGTGTTCTGTCTCCTAGAGATGAACGTACTTTGGTGCGAAAAGTGCAAATCAATCCCAGAACAACAGCAAAGGACCTTGTGAAGATGCTGGAGGAAACGGGTACAAAGTATCTATATCCACAGTCCTATATCGACATAACCTGAAAGGCCGCTCAGCAATGAAGAAGCCACTGCTCCAAATCCGCCATAAAAAAGCCAACTGCACATGGGGACAAAGATCGTACTTTTTGGAGAAATGTCCTCTGGTCTGATGAAACAAAATTAGAACTGTTTGGCCATAATGACCATTTGTTATGTTTGGAGGATAAAGGGGGAGGCCAAATGGACAATGACCCCAAGCATACTTCCAAAGTTGTGGCAAAATGGCTTAAGGACTACAAAGTCAAGGTATTGGAGTGGCCATCACAAAGCCCTGACCTCAATCCTATAGAAAATTTGTGAGCAGAACTGAAAAAGTGTGTGCGAGCAAGGAGGCCTACAAACCTGACTCATGTATACACCAGCTCTGTCAGGGGGAATGGGCCAAAAGTGACCCAACTTATTGTGGGAAGCCTGTGGAAGGCTACCCAAAACGTTTGACCCAAGTCAAACAATTTTAAAGGCAATGCTACCAAATACTAATTGATTGTATGTAAACTTCTGACCCACTGGGAATGTGATGAAATAAATAAAAGCTGAAATAAATCATTTTCTCTACTATTATTCTGACATTTCACATTCTTAAAATAAAGTGGTGATCCTAACATACCTAAGACTGGGAATTTTTTACAAGGATTAAATGTCAGGAATTGTGAAAAACTAAGTTTAAATGTTTAAATGTAAGGTGTATGTAAACTTCCAACTTCAACTGTATATATATACACAGTACCAGTCAAAAGTTTACACACACCTACTTATTCAAAGTGTTTTCTTTATTTTGACATATGGAATCATGTAGTAACCCAAATAGTGTTTAACAAAAAAATTATATTTGAGATTCTTCAAAGTAGCCACCCTTTGCCTTGATGATAGCTTTGCACTCTCTTGGCATTCTCTCAACCAGCTTCATGAGGTTGCCACCTTGAATGCTTTTCTGACAGTCTTGAAGGAGTTCCCACATATGCTGAGCACTTGTTGGCTGCTTTTCCTTCAGTCTGCGGTCCAACTCATCCCAAACCATCTCAATTGGGTTGTAGGGTGATTGTGGAGGCCAGGTCATCTGATGGACAAATGGACCTTGAATTCTGAATAAATCACTGCCAGGGTCACCAGCAAAGCAGCATCACACCACATCCGCCATACTTCAGAGTTGGAACCACACATCTGGAGATCATCCATTCACCTACGCTGCGTCTCACAAGGACACAGTGGTTGGAACCAAAATTCTCAAATTTGGACTCATCGACCAATGGACAGATTTCCACCAGACTAATGTCCATTGCTCGTGTTTCTTTGCCCAAGCAAGTCTCTTCTTATTATTGGTGTCCTTTAGTAGTGGTTTCTTTGCAGAAATTTGACCTTGAATAGGAAGTCTAGAGCTCTGTCAGAGTGACCATTGGGTTCTAATTGGACATGATTTGGAAAGGCACACACCTGTCTATATAAGATCCCACATTTGACAGTGCATGTCAGAGCAAAAACCAAGCCATGAGATCGAAGGAAGTCTGTTGAGCTCCAAATCATGTCTAATCAATTGAATTTACCCCAGGTGGACTCCAATGAAGTTGTAGAAACATCAAGGGTGATCGATGGAAACAGGATACACCTGAGCACGATTTCAAGTCTGAATACTAAGTTTATTTATTTTTAATTATTTTTAAACATTTGCAAAAATGTCTACAAACCTGTTTTCGCTTTGTCGTTATGGGGTATTGTGTGTAGATTGATGGGGAATAGGGGCGGCAGGGTAGCTGTTCCTAGGCCGTCATTGAAAATAAGAATTTGTTCTTAACTGACTTGCCTAGTTAAATAAAGGTAAAATAAAAAATTGTTTTTATTTAATCCATTTTAGAATAAGGCTGTAATGTAACAACAACAAAAAAATTAGGTAAAGGGGTCTGAATACTTTCCGAATGCACTGTATATAGGTTGATACACGTGTATTCACCCAGGACATGAGACGTTAATAGATTTTTTGAACTTTTGAATCAAACTCTGTGTTGATACAGTCTGCTTGTTTAAGTTACCACGGTAGTTAGCCTGTTCTTAACATTTTTACTATGAAAAAGTTCTTATTTTGTAACACTTTTTTATAAACGTTTAGCATTCTTAGTTCTTCTGTCTGAAATAACGTCACTGAGAACTGGATCGATTTGTGGGGATTTATTTGCCACCTGCAGAGTTGACAAAAACAAATTCCAGTGTCAGCTCTTGTGCACATGCTCTGGCGCAGCTGTCAGCAAACCACTAAGTACATGGAAACAATGCACCTCCATACTCCACAGGCTGCGCTGCTAACCTAGCTAGGTAGCTAAATAAATGTTTTAAAATGCTCTTGTGCATGGCAAATATAATTCTATACAAAGACAATTACTACAACATATATTAATACAAATGCAAATGAATATAAAATATAAAACATATTGACATGTTTCACAGTTAAAAATAGAGGAGCAACAGGACAACATACCATCTCTCAGGGATAGGCAGATGAGAGAGGACGATAAAAGGTGAAGCAACAAGTTACCAAACAATTGGACCAAACCAACCAAGGGTGCACTATCAAACCTGACAATACCCACTTTTTTAAACATGAGATAATACAGCAACCTAACTGATGAAATAATATGCATACATTGGAATGTAAATTAATAAAAAAATAAATGTATCACCCATTGCCCAAGTCCTCTCTGCTCTATCAAACTAAGTGCTGAACTGACATGTGGAATTATATTAAGGTGGTCATACTGATGATCATTTAGCATTTGATATTGAATTTTAGGGCCCTTTCAGGTGTAAAACATTGAATTTTGGCATTTACTAACAGAGAAACACATTGAATAACACTTCCAACACTGGAACTCTTCTAAGTCAAGGTAAGCTTTTGGTTTTATTGATTTATTGCCACGTGTGCCCGCCAGTGTAACTGCTAAACTCCTTGGTGACTACACTGTACTGTGGTTTTACTAACACACTAGTCTTAATAGCTATGTTGACTATGTTAGCTAATATGACGACAATGATGTAGGCTGTGTGTAGCGGTTATGAAATGGTTTGGCTTGGAAACTTATTTTTTGCCTGGTCACAGACATCTGATGTGACAGTTTTTAGATGCGAGAAGGAATTATACAACAAGCAAGTGATCATGCTGTTTGTATGTGGCAGCTATGAAAGTGAACTGTGTTTGCGTGTGATCACGGGTATATTCATTCCGCCAACTGTATTGAAAAGCATTTCTTAAACAGAAGCAAATGGAATGAAACAGGCAAACTGTCGTTTGCAATTGTTGGACTAATGATTACATCCTAGATCAGCTAGATGCAGGCAAGAGTGTGTAAGGTGGTATTGAATGTCACTGTCTGTCACCTTGATTACTGACATTTTTCCCTCGACCTGTGCACCTACATTGTAAAATGTCATTCCTATGCCAGGTTGTAGCAACCTCATGATGGGTACAGGGAAAAGTCGAGGATCATGTAGTAGCATAAACCTATTGATGTTACATTGAGCTGGTGAATGGAATATGAATGTCATCCAATATGCTGTAATAGAAGTAAGGCCATGCTCATAAAAAAATGTATCGTCCTCCCTCATCTTAAACGCCACCAACCCCCACTGCAAGACTGCCAGGGTATTTTTAAATAGGAGGGTTCCAGTTCTAACACATCAGTCAACTAAATGGAAGACCATGATTAGTTTAATGAGATGCTAGGCAAGAATAACATGCACACAGTTCTGTCCCCTGGGGCAAGGTTGCAAAAATCCAGTAACTTTCCCAAAGTCTCCAGGTTTTCCAGACATCCTGGTTGGAGGATTCCAGATTTCTTGCTTATTCCCTACTGATTCCAGGAATATTCCAACTGGGTTTTCTGGGAAACCAGGGAATTTCTGGAAAGTTACCAGATTTTTGCAACTACCTGGGACAGATGTCGCCCATGTCTGTATTATAGAATGAGCTCCCTAACTAACAATGAGATGACAATTCTGCACGATGTAGACAATAACGTGGAGATCTACAGGTAATTGCCTAAATGTAAGAAACACCAACATAAAGTGTCTGCTTTCAATATACTTTGTTTCCCTCATTTACTTAAGTGTTTCCATTGTTTTGGCAGTTACCTGTATTTTTATCTAACATGTTGCACTTTCATGAATAAACTCCAGAATAAACCTCAAGAACAAGGAGATAGGTAGGTAGAGTTATTAAAATGACAGCATAGATGATAACAGAGTAGCAGCGACGTAAAAGAGGAGGGGCAATGCAAATAGTCTGGGTTGCATTATCTGTGGATCTGTTGGGATGGTATGCAAATTGAGGTGGTATGCAAATTGGAGTGGTTCTAGGGTTTCTGGGATAATGGTGTTGATGTGAGCCATGACCAGCCTTTCAAAGCACTTCATGGCTAAAGACGTGAGTGCTATGGGTCGGTAGTCATTTAGGCAGGTTACCTTAGTGTTCTTTGGCACAGGCACTATGGTGGTCAGCTTAAAACATGTTGGTATTACTGACTCGGGCAGGGAGAGGTTGAAAATGTCAGTGAAGACACTTGCCAGTTGGTTAGCGCATGCTTGCAGTACACGTCCTGGTAATCCGTCTGGCCCTGCGGCCTTGTGAACGTTGACCTGTTTAAAGGTCTTACATCAGCTGCGGAGAGCGTGATCACACAGTCTTCTTGGAACAGCTGGTGCTCATGCATGTTTCAGTGTTATTTGCCTCGAAGTGAGTATAGGAGTAGTTTAGCTGGTCTGCTAGGCTTGTGTCACTGGGCAGCTCTTGGCTGTGCTTCCCATTGTAGTCTATAATGGTTTGCAAGCCCTGCCACATCCGACGAGCGTCAGAGCCAGTGTAGTACAATTCTTTGCCTGTTTGATGGTTCGTCGGAGGGCATAGCGGGATTTCTTATAAGCTTACGGGTTAGTCCCGCTCTTTGAAAGCGGCAGCTCTAGCCTTTAGCTCGGTGCGGATGTTGTCTGTATTCATGGTTTCTGGTTGGGAAATGTACGTATGGTCACTGTGGGAACGATGTTGTCAATGCACTTGATGGAGCCGGTGACTGAGGTGGTGTACTCAATTCCATTGGATAAATCCCAGAACATATTCCAGTCTGTGCTAGCAAAACAATCCTGTAGCTTAGCATCTACTTCATCTGTCCACTTTTTTTTGACCAAGTCACTTTTTCTTCCTGCTTAAATCTTTGCTTGTAAACAGGAATCAGGAGGATAGAATTATGGTCAGATTTGCCAAATGGAGGGTGAGTGAAAGCTTTGTATGTGTCTCTGTGTGTGGAGTAAAGGTCATCTAGAGTTTTTTTTTTCTTCCTTCGGTTGCACATGTGGCATGCTGGTAGAAATGAGTTAAAACGGATATGTTTGCCTGCATTGAAGTCCCCAGGCCACTAGGAGCGCCGCTTCTGGATGAGCATTTTCTTGTTTGCTTATGGCCTTACACAGCACGAGTGCGGTCTTAGTGCCAGCATCGGTTTGTGGTGGTAAATAGACGGCTACGAACAATATATATGAGAACTTTCTTGGTAGATAGTGTGGTGTACAGCTTATCATGAGGTATTCTACCTCAGGCGAGCAATACCTTGAGATTTCTTTAATATTAGACATCACGCACAAGCACTTATTGACAAAAAGACACACACCCCCACCCCTGGTCCAGACATAGCTGCTCTGTCCTGCTGATGCACAGAGAAGTCAGCCAGCTCTATATGATCTGTGTCGTCGTTCAGACATGTCTCACTGAAACACAAGATATTACAGTTAATGTCCCGTTGGTAGAAGAGTCTTAATCGTAGATCATCCAGTTTGTTTTCCAATGATTGCACATTGGCCAATAATACTCATCATCTAATTTTTTTAAAGGCACCCTGCCCTCCTCCTTTTCTTCACGCTGATGATGGGGATTTGGGCCTTGTCAAAGCAGGATATCCTTTGAGTCGGACTCATTAAAGAAAAAATATTTGTCCAGTTCGAGGTGAATAATCACTGTTCTGATGTCCAGAAGCTCTTTTCGATCATAAGAGACGATAGCATCAACATTATCTACAAAATGAGTTACAAACAATGCGAAAAACAAACAAAATAGCACAGTTGATTAGTAGCCCGTAAAATGGTAGCCATCCCCTCCAGGCACCATTATGGATGTATTGATTGTTAGCTTGTGGTGGCTAAGATTAGTTGAAGTTTGTAGTGGCTGTTTAAAAGAAAACTGAACATTAGATTACAGTCCATCGACAACTTTCAGGGTGAGCAACCATCTAACATCATGTTGTATAATAGTGAACTGCAAGTCCTAAACATTCTACAAAGCAATACAAATATTAACAAATGTCAATTAGAGGCTTAGAATGTCTGAATATAAACTTCAGGTTATAACATGTGGCCCATGTAATAAACATCAAGTATCATAATTACAACAAAAAGAGAAGAACGAGAAAGACAATGTGAAGAAGTGTAACGGATGTGAAATGGCTAGCTTAGCGGTGGTGTGCGCTAAATAGCGTTTCAATCAGTGACGTCACTTGCTCTGAGACCTTGAAGTAGTAGTTCCCCTTGCTCTGCAAGGGCCGCGGCTTTTGTGGAGCGATGGGTAACGATGCTTCATGGGTGACTGTTGTCGATTTGTGCAGAGGGTCCCTGATTCGCGCCCGGGTATAGGCGAGGGGACGGTCTAAAGTTATACTGTTACAGAAGCATGTTGAATGTCCGCTCCTCAGTGCAGATCAAATATTTTGCTCTCTGGAAAGACTCGTAGCTAGCGTTCAATGCTACCGATTGTGTTGGAATTATTGTGTACTTAAACAAGCATACACTGTTTGCCCGCTTGACAAATGTTGCAGCTTCTCAAATGAAAGAATGTGACTGGGGGATAACATAGTGGTTCTTCCTGTAAAAGTTGCGTCATACTGCAGCACACCTTGCCTGCTGCCGCAGAATTCTATGACATGTTATTTAATTGTCAGCCATTGTTACCATTAATGCTAGTTTGACCACCAGAGGCATCTTTGAGAAGCATTTGACTTTTTGTAATATTGGCTGTACTAGAGAATTTAAAATGTTTTTTTTTTGTGTAAGAGCATAGTGTATGGGATTGATTTCAAATGTAGCTTAATTCAATTGATTAATATAATGCGGTTCTATTCCAAGAAAAAATTAAATTGATACGCTCAGGGTATCTATAAGGAAAATATAGCGCTGTACAACGTTATCGTTTCCACACCCTAATTGTTGTCTAAGCAATATCCACACGGAGATTCAGGGAAAATAAAAGTTAATTAATTTATCAAGACCACTCCCCATGCTTGTCTCAGTGCAGCACTGTCTTGATCTCCTGAATGCCGTCTTTCCCTCCCTTCCACTTGCCTCTCCATTAATTTTGAAAGAGTATTTTCCAGTAAGCAACTATTTGGTTACTTCTTTACCCTACTTTGTTCCAATATTTGTCATTCAGTGATATTTATTCCCATTGTAATTCATTATGGATCCATATGGAAAATGACATGCGCAAGAGACAGTTGTCATATTGATTATTTTAGAGACTATAATACATGGTGTCCAGGTCAGGATAACCAAAACATTTTCAAGACTCAAAGAAAATCGGTACTTATTTTGATCCAAAGCCATGAATGAGTGAGTCACTCAGCTTTATGTAGGTGCCGAGGCTATATGACTGCGCCATCAACTTCATTATTTAGCATACATCATTTGCTGCTTATATTCAGTCAACACATATCTTAAGAACATCATGGAATATAATTTAACATTTTTGTTTATCTTAGAATAAAAACTTTAGTGTAACAGTTTCAGTAATTAATACTGACGAGTAGACGCAAAAATGTTATGCATGCCTCTTGGAGGGAACGCAACACCCTGCTACACTCAACTCCCCGTGGAGTGAAAGAGGTATGTGACTGCAGGTGCAGTGTTAAATGGGAATTTTACCATTAACAGGGAATTTATTCCTTCACACGGTAATTCAGGGAAAAGGGTCTGGACGGAACCAAAGCAAAGAAAGTCAAAGTTAGAGTCCCCTCTCCTACCTACCCACAACTTACCTAGCACTTAACTAGCACTAACCAAAATACAGGGGATGGTCCGCCCAGGTCTTACCTAGTGCATAGACAGAGTACATACTACGGGTATATGTATGCCCACAGGCCTCTTTCCTAAGCACTCCCAAGGTGCCTTCCCCTTCCCCCCGGGGAACAAATGAAACAGAATAAAAATGTAAGTAAACAACTTCAATAATCAAAAACACTGCGTCCTATTGGCACACACATACCTCAGATGCAGCAGCTACAAAATACTTAACATGTCGTGGAAATTTCCTGTATTGCCAAATCATGAGAGAGCAAACCACACACAAGTCAGTTATCATAAAGTCCATCTTTAATTATATGAGCTTCACCATAGCCCTGTGACTCTCAGATCAATTCAGTGTCATAAATTCATTCTCTGAGAGTCCTTACATATTGGCAACTGAGATCCTTTATAGCAAAGACACACATAGGGTTAGGGTTAGTTTTGATGTCTTCACTATTATTCTACAATGTAGAAAATAGTACAAATGAAGAAAAACCCTTGAATGAGTAAGTGTTCTAAAACTTTTGACCGGTAGTGTATTTTGTACATAATGTTGCTGCTACCATCTCTTATGACCAAAAATAACTTCTGGACAGCAGAACGAGTCCGACGAGAAAGATATCCTGCTCTCCCAGGAACTGGCCCAGATCCCTGTCATTTGTGTGAAGGAAAGACGGAGGAAAAGGCTGCCTTTTGAGAATCCGTAGGCAAGCGAATAGACTCCGACTGCCATTCATTCTACTTGCTAACATGCAATCATTGGAAAATAAAATGGATGATCTACAATTGCGATTATCCTACCAATGGGGCATTAAAACGTTCATGCATGTTTCAGGGTTACTTACCTTGAAGCGAGCATTGAAGTAATTTAGCTCGTCTGGTAGGCTCGTGTCACTGGGAATCTCGCGGCTGTGCTTCCCGTTGTAGTTTATAATAGTTTGCAAGCCCTGCCACATCCGACCAGCGTCGGAGTCAGTTATGTACGATTCAATCTAGAAGCCATGTATTACAGGCAACATCCACACTGAGCTAAAGGGTAGAGCTACCACTTTCAAGGAGTGGGACACTAACCTGGAAGCTTTTAAGAAATCCCGCTATGCCCTCCGACGAACCATCAAACAGTCCTGTAGCTTAGCATCTGCTTCATCTGACCACTTTCTTATTGACTGAGTCACTGTTTCTTCCTGCTTTAGTTTTTGTTTGTAAGCAGGAATCAGGAGGATAGAATTATGGTCAGATTTGCCAAATGGAGGGCGAAGGAGTTATTTGTATGCGTTTCTGTGTGGGAGTAAAGGTGGTCTAGAGTTTTTTTCCCTCTGGTTGCACATGTAACATGCTGGTAGAAATGAGGTAAAATGGATTTGAGTTTTCCTGCATTAATGAGTGCTTTCCTGTTTACTTATGGCTCATTGAGTGAGGTCTTAGTGCCAGCATCGGTTTGTGGTGGTATGTAGACAGCTACGAAACTCTCTTGGTAAATAGTGTGGTCTACAGTTTATCGTGAGATACGAGCAAACCTTGAGACTTCCTTAGATTTCGTGCATCAGCTGTTGTTTTACATAGACCGTCTCCCCTTGTCTTACCAGAGGTGGCTGTTCTATCCTGCCGAAAAATCTTAAAACCAGCCAGCTGTATGTTTTTTATGTTGTCGTTCAGCCACGACTTGGTGAAACATAAGATATTACAGTTTTTAATGTCCCATAGGTAGGATATACATGATAGTAGTTTGTCTATTTTATTATTGATTGATTGTACGTTGGCTAATAGGACAGATGGTAAAGGTAGATTACCCTCTCGGCGACGGATCCTCACAAGGATCTTCATCCACGATACCTCCATCTCTTTCTCCTGCGAATTACGGGGATGAGGGCCTTGTCGGGCATCTGAAGTAAATCCTTCCCGTCGACCACTTTATTTTAAGAATTTGAAATAGGGTTAGTAGAGAGAATGATTTATTTCAGCTTTTATTTCTTTCATAACATTCCGAGTGGGTCAGAAGTTTACATACACTCAATTAGTATTTGGTAGCATTGCCTTTAAATTTTTTAACTTGGGTCAAACGTTTTGGGTAGCCTTCCACAAGCATCCCACAATAGGTTGGGTGAATTTTGGAACATTCCCTCTGACAGAGCTGTTGTAACAGATCACGGACTACAAGAAGAAATCCAGCCCAGTCACGGACCAGGATGTCTTGCTCCCAGGCAGACTAAATAACTTTTTTGCCCGCTTTGAGTACAATACAGTGCCACTGACACGGCCTGCAACGAAAACATGCGGACTCTCCTTCACTGCAGCCGAGGTGAGTAAGACATTTAAACGTGTTAACCCTCGCAAGGCTGCAGGCCCAGACGGCATCCCCAGCCGCGCCCTCAGAGCATGCGCAGACCACCTGGCCGGTGTGTTTACGGACATATTCAATCAATCCCTATACCAGTCTGCTGTTCCCACATGCTTCAAGAGGGCCACCATTGTTCCTGTTCCCAAGAAAGCTAAGGTAACTGAGCTACACGACTACCGCCCCGTAGCACTCACTTCCGTCATCATGAAGTGCTTTGAGAGACTAGTCAAGGACTATATCACCTCCACCCTACCTGACACCCTAGACCCAGTCCAATTTGCTTACCGCCCAAATAGGTCCACAGACGATGCAATCTCAACCACACTGCACACTGCCCTAACCCATCTGGACAAGAGGAATACCTATGTGAGAATGCTGTTCATCGACTACAGCTCGGCATTCAACACCATAGTACCCTCCAAGCTCGTCATCGAGCTCGAGACCCTGGGTCTCGACCCCGCCCTGTGCAACTGGGTACTGGACTTCCTGACGGGCCGCCCCCCAGGTGGTGAGGGTAGGCAACAACATCTCCACCCCGCTGATCCTCAACACTGGGGCCCCACAAGGGTGCGTTCTGAGCCCTCTCCTGTACTCCCTGTTCACCCACGACTGCGTGGCCACGCACGCCTCCAACTCAATCATCAAGTTTGCGGACGACACAACAGTGGTAGGCTTGATTACCAACAACGACGAGACGGCCTACAGGGAGGAGGTGAGGGCCCTCGGAGTGTGGTGTCAGGAAAATAACCTCAAACTCAACGTCAACAAAACTAAGGAGATGATTGTGGACTTCAGGAAACAGCAGAGGGAACACCCCCCTATCCACATCGATGGAACAGTAGTGGAGAGGATAGCAAGTTTTAAGTTCCTCGGCATACACATCACAGACAAACTGAATTGGTCCACTCACACAGACAGCATCGTGAAGAAGGCGCAGCAGCGCCTCTTCAACCTCAGGAGGCTGAAGAAATTCGGCTTGTCACCAAAAGCACTCACAAACTTCTACAGATGCACAATCGAGAGCATCCTGGCGGGCTGTATCACCGCCTGGTATGGCAACTGCTCCGCCCACAACCATAAGGCTCTCCAGAGGGTAGTGAGGTCTGAACAACGCATCACCGGGGCAAACTACCTGCCCTCCAGGACACCTACACCACCCGATGTTACAGGAAGGCCATAAAGATCATCAAGGACATCAACCACCCGAGCCACTGCCTGTTCACCCCGCTATCATCCAGAAGGCGAGGTCAGTACAGGTGCATCAAAGCTGGGACCGAGAGACTGAAAAACAGCTTCTATCTCAAGGCCATCAGACTGTTAAACAGCCACCACTAACATTGAGTGGCTGCTGCCAACACACTGACACTGACACTGACTCAACTCCAGCCACTTTAATAATGGGAATTGATGGGAAATGATGTAAATATATCACTAGCCACTTTAAACAATGCTACCTTATATAATGTTACTTACCCTACATTATTCATCTCATATGCATCCGTATATACTGTACTCTATATCATCGACTGCATCCTTATGTAATACATGTATCACTAGCCACTTTAACTATGCCACTTTGTTTACATACTCATCTCATATGTATATACTGTACTCGATACCATCTACTGTATCTTGCCTATGCTGCTCTGTACCATCACTCATTCATATATCCTTATGTACATATTCTTTATCCCCTTACACTGTGTATAAGACAGTAGTTTTGAAATTGTTAGTTAGATTACTTGTTGGTTATTACTGCAATGTTGGAACTAGAAGCACAAGCATTTCGCTACACTCGCATTAACATCTGCTAACCATGTGTATGTGACAAATAAAATTTGATTTGATTTGATTTAACTGAGTCAGGTTTGTAGGCCTCCTTGCTCGCAGACGCTTTTTAATTCTGCCAACTAATTTTCTATAGGATTGAGGTCAGGGCTTTGTGATGGCCACTCCAATACCTTGGACTTTGTTGTCCTTAAGCCTCATTTTGCCACAACTTTGGAAGTATTTGCGACCAAGCTTTAACTTCTTGACTAATGTCTTGAGATGTTGCTTCAATATATCCACTTAATTTTCCTCCTCATGATGCCATCTATTTTGTGAAGTGCACCAGTCCCTCCTAAAACAAGCACCCCACAACATGATGCTGCCACCCCGTGCTTCACAGTTGGGATGGTGTTCTTCGACTTGCAAGCCTCCACCTTTTTCCTCCAAACATAACAATGGTCATTATGGCCAAACAGTTCTATTTTTTTTCATCAGACCAGAGGACACTTCTCCGAAAAGTATGATCTTTGTCCCCATGTGCAGTTGTAAAACATTGTCTGGCTTTTTTATGGCGGTTTTGGAGCAGTGGCTTCTTCCTTGCTGAGCAGCCTTTAGGTTATGTTGGTATAGGACTCGTTTTACTGTGGATATAGATACTTTTGTACCTGTTTCCTCCAGCATTTTCACAAGGACCTCTGCTGTTGTTCTGGGATTGATTTGCACTTTTCGCACCAAAGTACGTTCATCTCTAGGAGACAGAACGCGTCTCCTTCCTGAGCGGTATTACGGCTGTGTGGTCCCATGGTGTTTATACTATTGTTTGTACAGACGAACGTGGTACCTTCAGGCATTAGGAAATTGCTCCCAAGAATAAATCAGACTTGTGGAGGTCTTGGCTGATTTCTTTTGATTTTCCCATGATGTTAGGCACTGAGTTTGAAGGTGCCTAACATCATGCACTGAGTGCACATCATGCACTGAGTTTGAAGGTAGGCCTTGAAATACATCCACAGGTACACTTCTAAAGCCATGACAATTTTTCTGGAATTTTCCAAGTTGTTTAAAGGCACAGTCAATTTTGTGTTTGTAAACTTCTGACCAACTGGAATTGTGATACGGTGAATTGTAAACTACCTGTTTACTACCCTCCTTCTCTCCGGGGATGTGCAACTCAACCCTGGGCCTAACATCACCGAGCCAGCGATACTCACCGGAGTGGAAAGCAGTGGATGGCATCGTCTACTGATCGTCGCCACTGTGGAAGTGGGTGAATGCTATGGTCCCATGGTTTCTCTTGACTCACCCGGCTCCAGGATAGATTTTGACTCTTCAAACATACCCAAGTGTTAATATGTGATCCCTGACTCTGCTTCTGGTACCCATGCTGTTTTAATTAGTTCCCCGCATCCAGTGCAGGCAGTAGGGATTGTTAATTGCGCTACCGAACCCTACTCAAAACTAAACAAAACAGCCTAAACCCCGCCGTCAGAAAACACAGAAAATTTCACTTTTTTCAATGTGTCAATCACTCTCAAGTCATCTGGGACGCACGAACTAAGCCCAAGGGACTACTAGGGGGGCACTTGAACATTCGTAGTGTCATTCCAAAAAGTGATCAAATTCAACATCTACTCACAGACCCCAACCTTGACTTCCTCTGCCTTTCAGAGACACGGCTCCATAAAAACTCTCCATATGCTGCTTTGATTGTGATTGGCTACAATGTTTTCAGGAGAGACAGGATTGAAGGAAGAGGAGGGGGTGTGATGATTTACATTAAAGAACATATCCGATGTAAACAATTTGAGTGGTCATGTGATAATGAACTAGAATGTATTGGCCTGAACGTAACACTGTCTCCCCAAATGTCTTGTACCCTTATTGGAATGTATAGGCAACCTTCCACCAAAAGTGTTTTTTGATCAGTTTAATAACATGCTTAGGGAATGTGATTTTGGGAAAGAGATCATCTTAATGGGAGATTTTCACATTAATTATGAAGACAAGTCTTGTAGGAAAACCCTCAAATGGATCACTAATACCTTTGACCTTACACAGCTAGTTAAAGGGCCAACCAGGGTGACTTGTTGCTCTAAAACACAAATTGATTTGATGTTCAGTAATAAACCAGAGAGAGTGACTACATCATTCAATATGGTTACTGGGCTATCTGATCATAATCTGACACTTACAGCCAGAACGCTGTCTAAGAGCAGGTTTAACCTCTCTACTGTTAGAAAGCCGGATCAACTAAGAATACCGAAGAGTGAATTCAATTATTTTGAAAACAAAATTAAGGGAATTAACTGGAATGATCTCTTGTCCTATACAGACGTAGAAGCTGATAGTCAGGTTTTTCTATCCACAATCCAGACTACAATAAATGGTTTCCTAAAGAAAATCAAATCCAAACCTGGCCAAAAGAGCACTCTTCCTTGGTTAAATGGAGAAATCTGGAAATTGATGAAAGAACAATATTAAGCTCTAAAAATAGCCTAAGAAAGGCTTTTGATATTGTTAACCATGAGATTCTCATCACAAAATTGTCCAAGTTCAACTTTTCCCCAAATGCCTTGAGATGAATGAAATCATACCTTGAAGGCAGAACTCATTGTGTCAGCGTGAGCAATGAGCTGTTGCCCACTCTTAGCTATGATGTGGGCGTGCCCCAAGGGTCAATACTGGGGCCCCTCCTGTTCAGCCTGTACATTAATGATCTGCCTTCTGTCTGTACTGGGTCTGAAGTTCAAATGTATGCAGATGATACAGTGATATACAGTGCCTTGCGAAAGTATTCGGCCCCCTTGAACTTTGCGACCTTTTGCCACATTTCAGGCTTCAAACATAAAGATATAAAACTATTTTTTTGTGAAGAATTAACAACAAGTGGGACACAATCATGAAGTGGAACGACATTTATTGGATATTTCAAACTTTTTTAACAAATCAAAAACTGAAAAATTGGGCGTGCAAAATTATTCAGCCCCTTTACTTTCAGTGCAGCAAACTCTCTCCAGAAGTTCAGTGAGGATCTCTGAATGATCCAATGTTGACCTAAATGACTAATGATGATAATTACAATCCACCTGTGTGTAATCAAGTCTCCGTATAAATGCACCTGCACTGTGATAGTCTCAGAGGTCCGTTAAAAGCGCAGAGAGCATCATGAAGAACAAGGAACACACCAGGCAGGTCCGAGATACTGTTGTGAAGAAGTTTAAAGCCGGATTTGGATACAAAAAGATTTCCCAAGCTTTAAACATCCCAAGGAGCACTGTGCAAGCGATAATATTGAAATGGAAGGAGTATCAGACCACTGCAAATCTACCAAGACCTGGCCGTCCCTCTAAACTTTCAGCTCATACAAGGAGAAGACTGATCAGAGATGCAGCCAAGAGGCCCATGATCACTCTGGATGAACTGCAGAGATCTACAGCTGAGGTGGGAGACTCTGTCCATAGGACAACAATCAGTCGTATATTGCACAAATCTGGCCTTTATGGAAGAGTGGCAAGAAGAAAGCCATTTCTTAAAGATATCCATAACAAGTGTTGTTTAAAGTTTGCCACAAGCCACCTGGGAGACACACCAAACATGTGGAAGAAGGTGCTCTGGTCAGATGGAACCAAAATTGAACTTTTTGGCAACAATGCAAAACGTTATGTTTGGCGTAAAAGCAACACAGCTCATCACCCTGAACACACCTTCCCCACTGTCAAACATGGTGGTGGCAGCATCATGGTTTGGGCCTGCTTTTCTTCAGCAGGGACAGGGAAGATGGTTAAAATTGATGGGAAAATGGATGGAGTCAAATACAGGACCATTCTGGAAGAAAACCTGATGGAGTCTGCAAAAGACCTGAGACTGGGACAGAGATTTGTCTTCCAACAAGACAATGATCCAAAACATAAAGCAAAATCTACAATGGAATGGTTCAAAAATAAACATATCCAGGTGTTAGAATGGCCAAGTCAAAGTCCAGACCTGAATCCAATCGAGAATCTGTGGAAAGAACTGAAAACTGCTGTTCACAAATGCTCTCCATCCAACCTCACTGAGCTCGAGCTGTTTTGCAAGGAGGAATGGGAAAACATTTCAGTCTCTCGATGTGCAAAACTGATAGAGACATACCCCAAGTGACTTACAGCTGTAATCGCAGCAAAAGGTGGCGCTACAAAGTATTAACTTAAGGGGGCTGAATAATTTTGCACGCCCAATTTTTCAGTTTTTGATTTGTTAAAAAAGTTTGAAATATCCAATAAATGTCGTTCCACTTCATGATTGTGTCCCACTTGTTGTTGATTCTTCACAAAAAAATACAGTTTTATATCTTTATGTTTGAAGCCTGAAATGTGGCAAAAGGTCACAAAGTTCAAGGGGGCCGAATACTTTCGCAAGGCACTGTATGTGCAAAGAGCAAACAACAAGCTGCACAAGAACTCACTACTGTAATGGTCCAGGTTACAAAGTGGCTCAGTGACTCGTGTTTGCATCTCAATGAGAAAAAAACTGTTTGCATGTTCTTCACAAAGAGGGCAACAGATGCTACTGAGCCAGATGTCTATGTGTCAGGGGAGAAGCTCCAGGTGGTATCTGATTTTAAGTACCTTGGCATCATATTTGATTCCAACCTCTCTTTTAAAAAGCATGTGAAAAAGGTAAATTAAATAACCAAATTCAACATAGCTCATTTCTGATTTATACAAAATTGTTTGACCACAGAGGTAGCAAAACTGTACTTCAAATCTATGATACTCCCCCACTTAACATACTGCTTGACTAGTTGGGCCCAAGCTTGCTGTACAACATTAAAACCTATTCAGTCTGTCTACAAACAGGTTCTCAAAATGCTTGATAGGAAGCCCAATATCCATCATCACTGTTACATCCTCAGAAAGCATGAGCTGGGAAAATCTTGTGCAATACACCAACGCATGTCTTGTATTCAAGATCCTAAATGGCCTGGCTCCCCCTCCACTCAGTATTTTTGTTAAACAGAAAACCCAAACATATGGCAGCAGATCCACAAGGTCTGCCATGAGAGGTGACTGTATAGTTCCCTTAAGGAAAAGCACCTTTAGTAAATCCACTTTCTCTGTGAGAGCTTCCCATGTCTGGAACACACTGCCATCAGACACATATAACTGCACCACATATCACACTTTCACAAAATGCATGAAGACATGGCTAAAGGTCAATCAGATTTGTGAACATAATCCCTAGCTGTGTGTTGCTGCTTTCCATGTTGTCTGTTGTCTGTAGCTTGTGAGGTGTGGAAACACTTTGTTGCATTTATGAATTTTGTCTTGCTGCTTTTTGTTCTATGTTGCTCTGTCTGTATGCTATGTCTTGCTTGTCCTATGTTGCTCTGTCTGTATGCTACGTCTTGCTTGTTCTATGTTGCTCTGTCTGTATGCTATGTCTTGCTTGTCCTATGTTGCTCTGCGTGTGCTCACTGCTCAATGATTGTCTATATTGTAATTGTTCTTAATAACTTGCCCAGGGACTGCGGTTGAAAATTAGCCAGCTGGCTAAAACCGGCACTTTTACTGAAACATTGATTAATGTGCACTGTCCCTGTAAAAATAAAATAAACTCAAACTCAAATAATCTGTCTGTAAACAATTTTTTGAAAAATGACTTGTGTCATGCACAAAGTAGATGTCCTAACCGACTTGCCAAAACTATAGTTTGTGAACAAGAAATTTGTGGAGTGGTTGAAAAACGAGTTTTAATGACTCCAACCTAAGTGTATGTGAACTTCCAACTTCAACTGTATATAAGGGCGGTCCAGCTGGTGACGCCTCCACATACAATTTAAGAAAATCATCAAGGATAACACAATCAAGCTTATTTCACTTGTGGTGCTTTTGAAGGGAAAGGGGAAGGGGGAGAGCACTGTCAGCACTGTCAACAAGGCAGGTCCTACAGGCCCTAGTTTTGTTGCACCTGGACTACTGTTCAGTCGTGTGGTCAGGAGCCACAAAGAGGACTTAGGAAAATTGCAATTGGTTCAGAACAGGGCAGCACAGCTGGCCCTTGGATGTACACAGAGAGCTAATATTAATAATATGCATGTCAATCTCTCCTGGCTCAATGTGGAGGAGAGATTGACTTCATCACTGCTTGTATTTATGAGCGGTATTGACATGTTGAATGCACCGAGCTGTCTGTTTAAACTACTAACAAACAGCTCAGAAACCCATTCATACCCCACAAGACATGCCACCAGAGGTCTCTTCACCGTCCCCAAGTCCAGAACAGACTATGGAAGGAGCACAGTACTACATAGAGCCATGACTACATGGAACTCTATTCCACATCAAGTAACTGACACAAGCAGTAAAATTAGATTTAAAAAACAGATAAAAATACCGTATGGAACAGCGGAGACTGTTAAGCAACACAAACATAGGCAAAGACACATTCAAACGCACACACGATAACATACACACTATACACACACATACACATGGATTTTGTACTGTATAAATGTGGTAGTAGTGGAGTAGGGGCCTGAGGGCACACAGTCACAATGATTTGTAATGTTTTTAAAATATTATAAACTGCCTTAATTTTGCCCCAGGAAGAGTAGCTGCTGCCTTGGCTGCAGCTAATGGGGATCCATTATACATACAAATACAAATACTACCTGCAGCTAATGGGGATCCATTATAAATACAGATACAAATACTACCTGCAGCTAATGGGGATCCATTATAAATACAGATACAAATACTACCTGCAGCTAATGGGGATCCATTATAAATACAGATACAAATACTACCTGCAGCTCACAACACAACTCTGTCGTTGGAGACAACCATGTATCTGAATGAAGCACACATTTTACTTTTGTGGCCTCTGATATATTAACCCTCCTCTTTTCAAGTAATGTAACAAACCCTGACTGAAGTTATGTATAGAATGATGATGTGCAGTAATCCTGTTTTATTACTTTTGTTTGATTTAAAATGTAATATACACTACTTGTCAAAAGTTTTAGAACACCTACTCATTCCAGGGTTTTTCTTTATTTTTACTATTTTCTACATTGTAGAACATTTGTGAAGACATCAAAACTATGAAATAACACATTTTGTATCATGTAGTAACCCAAAAAGCAATCCAAAAAGTGTTAAACAAATCAAAAGATATTTTATATTTGAGATTCATCAAATAGCCACCCTTTGTCTTGATGACAGCTTTGCACACTCTTGGCCTGCCTGGGAAGGCTAGCAGGAACAATGGCGGACTGAAGACAGCGGATCAGATTGCCTCAACATATAATATTCAATTCAATATTTGTAAATCTGACTAAATATTAGCACTTCACTCCACATACTCATACACTCATGGGCAATAACCTTCAATCATTATTACAACACAAAACTAATGATAAGGCTAGAGAAATGTATTGACCAATATCACCAATACAATCAACACCAAAACGTGTCGGAGAGTAAACATGGAGAACCAATCCCCAAAAGAAAACAAGACTCCTTGATTGACACAAACAATTTATGCTTTTCATCACCTGGAACAGTAAGTGTAGAAACCGACTTGCTAAAGTCGATAAATGATAAATTGGGCAAACTTGAACTAGTCAGTAAACAAATAAAGGAGTTGATGTCGAGCCTCGAGATGAATGACTAAAAATCCATGACAATTGAGAAAGAAACAAACAAGCTAAAAGGTACAGTAAATACATTTGAAATGGATGTTAAAGAACTTAAAAAAGAGCATGTTTCTTAGAGAACCCTTACTTGAAATACAGACTAGATCTATGCAAGAAAATCTGGTACATACCTGGTATTAAAGAGAATGAGGTTGAAGATCCAGAGAGTGGTGAAAGATTTCCTAGTTAAAGCGCTACAGATCCCAGGCGATGCTGTCGACAAAATCAAACTCCAACATCGTTTCAGACAGAGAGGACAGCGATGCAAGCGCCCAATCGTTGCCAAATTTGCATTCTTTAAGGGTAAAATAATATTTAAAAGCCTGAGTAAAAGACTCACTGGAACAAAAATAGAAATAAATGATCAGTTCCCGAAGGTAATTGCAGAACCACGCAAAGTTGTGGACCCACTTTTCAAAGTGAATACACTACAGGGAAACGTGTAGCTCTCGTAGTCGATAAACTGTACATTGATTACCAGCTGTTCCGAGACACCAAGACTACTTCATGGTTATTCTAAATAACAGATAAGCTGTATATTGATAACCAACTGTTCTCTTTGCTTATTTTAGCTGTTCTTGCCATAATATGGACTTCGTCTTTTACTAAATAGGGCTATCTTCTGTATACCACCCCTACCTTGTCACAACACAACTGATTGACTCAAACACATTTAGAAGGAAAGAAATTCCACAAATTAACTTTTAAGAAGGCACACCCGTTAATTGAAATGCATTCCAGGTGACTACCTCATGAAGCTAGTTGAGAGAATGCCAAGAGTATGCAAAGCTGTCATCGAGGCAAAGGGTGGCTACTTTGAAGAATCTCAAATATAAAATATCTTTTGATTTGTTAACACTTTTTTGGTTACTACATGATTCCATATGTGTTATTTCATAGTTTTGATGTCTTCACTATTATACTACAATGTAGAAAATAGTAAAAATAAAGAAAAACCCTGGAATGAGTAGGTGTGTCCAAACTTTTGACTGGTACTGTACATAATGGGGATATAACCATCCCAGCTCTGCAGATTTTTCTGCGAAGAGACAGAATCATTAGATAATTTGTTTTGGTACTGTCCATGTGTAGCTTGAATGACTGCAACATTTACCTAGAGTTAACTCTGCAAATAGCACTACTGGGTGATCTGAAATGTCACAGTCAATCGATCAGTAATGTAATAACACTCTTAGCAAAAACTGTTATCTTTAATTTACAATCTGTGGAAACTATGAGAATAGAAAAGTTCAGAACTTTAGTGAAACATCACAGCACAGTTGAAAATTATATGGCAAATAGAAATCAAACCTGGATGGTGTTCAGAGATAGATGGGAGGGGTTGAGGGGAGCTGAAGGATGGGACTAAAAATAAACTAAAGATAACTAATGTAAAATATACTGTGTCCCTAAAATGTATATAGTATGTATAAGCTGGAAGTAGAAGCCTACATTTTGTTGTCCGTTAGTTTACTCCAATTAGAGGAGGGATGGTAGGGCTAGGGGGAAATAATAAAGGAAAATATATAATATATATATAATGTATATATAAATTATATATGGGAGATTGGAAATGATGCTGACAATTATATTTATAGGAGCCACATCTATCTGCAATATTAAAGCTGATCCTGAGGAACTGCCTACCTGCCACTAGAGGTGATCACAGAGCTGCATGCAGTACCTTCCCTGTGACTAGTAGCTGGTCCCATTTAATTCCTTCCCTTTGGCTGATCTGAAGGTTCTGGATAGGTATAAGCAGAGTAGTGGTGGTGCTGCCTCCATATTGCTCCCCCTTATAGATCAGCTATCATGGAAGGTTTAGGGGTGATGGGACTGAAATGGGTTCAAAGGCAGACCTAGATCAGCACTATTGAGACTACTCAGACAACCTGTGAAGAAAAGATAACAACCATAGAGAACAGTCTCAATGCCCCAATGGCTGTTAGCTAAATTGTTCCACAATAAGATGTGTGTTAGAGTCCACTGTACAGCTTGTAGTTTGTTAGAGGTGCTGAGAGGAGAGTTCAGTTGGAATAGCAGTCTGAGTGGTCTGAGTGGCAGGGGAGTCATTGGTTTGTTCCCACTTTTATAATTTTCTGTGAGCACACAGATTTAGAATGGAAAAGGCTAGGGCCGTAGTTCTTAGGGCCGAGACTACTGTACATTCAGCAGACAGGCATTACCGTCAAGGCAGTCAGTAACCAGGCAGGCAATAATATCCAGGCAGTCAGTAACCAGGCAGACAATACCTTCCAGGCAGTCAGTAACCAGGCAGGCAATACCTTCCAGGCAGTCAGTCACCAGGCAGGCAATACTGTCCCGGCAGACAGTAACCACACAGGGAGTCAGCAACAGTCAGTCACCAGGCAGGCAATACCGTCCCGGCAGACAGTAACCACGCAGGGAGTCAGCAACAGTCAGTCACCAGGCAGGCAATACCGTCCCGGCAGACAGTAACCACGCAGGGAGTCAGCAACAGTCAGTCACCAGGCAGGCAATACCGTCCCGGCAGTCAGTAACCAGGCAGACAATACCGTCCCAGCAGACAGTAACCACGCAGGGATTCAGCAACAGTCAGTAACCGGGCAGGAATAACGTCCAGACAGTTTGTAAACAGGCAGTCAATACTGTCCAGGCAGTCAGTAATCAGGCAGGCAGTCAGTAACAGTAATTCAGTAGGCAGGCAATAACATCCAGGCAGTCAGTAACCAGGCAGGCAGTCAGTAACAGTCAGTAGGCAGGCAGTCGATAATCAGTTAAGTACCCTAATCCTCCTAGCAGGCTAAAGTCTTGCTTGACCTCCAGCTATATACAGCCTGTGATAACAGCATTAAATGGTAACACTGCTCCCGACTCGCTCCTGGCTCGCTCTTAGCTCCCAGAAGCCTTTGCCAGTCTCTACGGCAACTCTTCGGCTCTGGCTCCTCCTCCTCCCTGTGAGTCTCTTCCTCCTCCTCCTCCTCCTACCAGTGTGTCTCTCCCTCCTCCTCCTCCCAGTGTGTCTCTCCCTCCTCCTCTTCTTCCTCCACCTCATTCTTCTCCTCCTCCTCCTCCTTCCTGTGTGTCTAATTTGAGTTATTTTATTGATCAGTGGTAGCACTGAGGTGTTTGAGCAGTGTAAAACAGGGTCCAGTTCTGAGAGGTGGGTTGACAAGTATAAAACAGGGTCCAGTTCTGAGAGGTGGGTTGACCAGTATAAAACAGGGTCCAGTTCTGAGAGGTGGGTTCACCAGTATAAAACAGGGTCCAGTTCTGTGAGCTTATAGCAGCTTTTTAAAAGAAAGTGAAATGGATTATGGCTTATATGTGGAGTTTTAGCAGACAAATATAATATGTAACTGAGTAACGATGGGTTCCAGTGTGTGTGTTGTGTGGCAATGTAACTGAGTAATGATGGGTTCCAGTATGTGTGTTGTGTTTTGTCTCTGCTTCTCTCATATTTATATATTTACAGTGGAGGGCTGGAGGAGGCTGGTAGCTCCACTGAATGCCTTATGATATAAGACGAGAGATGCAACATGGCATCAGCCCAGGTTTACCAGCAGTCCATGGACTAATACAGGCATATTAGGTCTCTGGTCTTTACGTAGTGCACTACTTTGGACCAGGGTCCATAGGTCTCTGGTCTTTACGTAGTGCACTACTTTGGACCAGGGTCCATATGTCTCTGGTCTTTACGTAGTGCACTACTTTGGACCAGGGTCCACATGTCTCTGGTTTTTATGAAGTACACTACTTTGGACCAGGGTCCACATGTCTCTGGTCTTTACGTAGTGCTCTACTTTGGACCAGGGTCCATAGGTCTCTGGTCTTTACGTAGTGCTCTACTTTGGACCAGGGTCCATAGGTCTCTGGTCTTTACGTAGTGCTCTACTTTGGACCAGGGTCCATAGGTCTCTGCTCTTTACGTAGTGCTCTACTTTGGACCAGGGTCCATATGTCTCTGGTCTTTATGTAGTACACTACTTTGGACCAGGTTCCATAGGTCTCTGATCTTTATGTAGTACACGACTTTGGACCAGGGTCCATAGGTCTCTGGTCTTTATGTAGTACACTACTTTGGACCAGGGTCCATATGTCTCTGGTCTTTACGTAGTGCACTACTTTGGACCAGGGTCCATATGTCTCTGGTCTTTACGTAGTGCACTACTTTGGACCAGGGTCCATATGTCTCTGGTCTTTATGTAGTACACTACTTTGGACCAGGGTCCATAGGTCTCTGGTCTTTACGTAGTACACTACTTTTGACCAGGGTCCATAGGTCTCTGGTCAAACGTAGTGCACTATAGTGAATGGATTTCCATTTGTCTCAGAAAGATTATGTATAGTGCTCTGAAGCCATTGTGATAAACTGTGGGGTGTTGGGTTGAGTGCACAGAGATGGACACAGAGACAGCGAGGTTCTAGTCAGAAAACACAACTTTTCTAGGCAACAAAAAATACAAATAACAACAAAATAACTTAAGGTTGTCTCGGTCCCTCTTCTCATATTCAGCTGCGTGCCCCGGCAAGCTTCTTTCCCCTCTGTAGGCCCACTGATTACCTCTCTCTTTTACTCTCTTACGTTGCTCCATTTATGTGGCCTCCACTGCAGGTTGGCACTCTAGCCTAATTACCCCTAATTGGTGCCATCAGCATCGGGTGCCCAGCCCGGGTACTCTCAGCAGAGAGAGCCAATGTCACAGCATGTACCTCCCCTCTATCACAAATCCTCGGGGTAGACCTCCCGGGATACAACCCCCCCATTCCTGACATTTAATCCAGGTAAAAATTCCCTGTTTTAGGTCAGTTAGGATCACCACTTTATTTTAAGAATGTGAAATGTCAGAATAATAGAGAGAATTATTTATTTCAGCTTTTATTTCTTTCATCACATTCAGTCAGCCACCAATTGTGTATTTAGTCAGCCACCAATTGTGCAAGTTCTCCCACTTAAAAATATGAGAGAGGCCTGTAATTTTCATCATAGGTACACTTCAACTATGACAGACAAAATTAGAAAAAGAATCCAGAAAATCACATTGTAGGATTTTTTATGAATTTATTTGCAAATTATGCTGGAAAATAAGTATTTGGTCACCTACAAACAAGCAAGATTTCTGGCTCTCACAGACCTGTAACTTCTTCTTTAAGAGGCTCCTCTGTCCTCCACTCGTTACCTGTATTCATGGCACCTGTTTGAACTTGTTATCAGTATAAAAGACACCTGTCCACAACCTCAAACAGTCACACTCCAAACTCCACTATGGCCAAGACCAAAGAGCTGTCAAAGGACACCAGAAACAAAATTGTAGACCTGCACCAGGCTGGGAAGACTGAATCTGCAATAGGTATAGCTTGGTTTGAAGAAATCAACTGTGGGAGCAATAATTAGGAAATGGAAGACATACAAGACCACTGATAATCTCCCTCCGACCAGGAGGGAGGCGTGCTCAGGGCTAGATTTGCATCCCTCCCAGAGTGGGCGTCCCCATTGCCATGCTGGGCCCCCGACCTGTTGATGACAGAGAAAGAGAATCGCTGTAAGGACAGGAACCAGCGGGTGACACAGTCATTCGTGCCCTTACCTCTTGCCATCCACATGAGGGGGGCATGGTCGGTGATCAGGGTGAACTTCCTCCCGAGGAGGTAATACTTGAGGGTGTCCACCACCTACTTTACCACAAGGCACTCCTTCTCCACAATAGAGTACTTCTTCTCCCTCGGAAGGATCTTCCTGCTGACATACATGATTGGGTGCTCCATGCCTTCCTGCTCTTCGGACAAGACGGCCCCTACCCACGTCTGTCTGGACCAGGAGGTGTTTTGAGAAGTCCGGGGTGAAGAGTACCAAGTGCGAACATAGCGTGTCCTTCAGAGCCTGTAAAACCACCTCTCTCACCTCCGTCCATCGCACCGTCTGGGGTAGGTGTGCCTTCGTTAAGTCTGTGAGGGGAGAAGCTATTGCGGCAAAGTTAGTTACAAATCGACTGTAGTAACGTGCAACCCTAGGGGGGGAGCAGGCCGTTTTCTCCCGAGAGGCCGCTGCCAGCGTCACCTGCCAGTTCTCCTTTTTGAGGTCCAGGGTGCTGACGTAAGCGTCGAATTCACTGACCTGGTACACTGACCTGTCTCCCCCTGCCTGGTACAGGTACCCCCACCACACTCCCCCCTCTCTACCGAGCTTTTGCTCGCCTCCAGCCACACAGGCACTGTTGGGGCGAGTGACTCTGAACTTAAAATGGCCTCAAGTCATAATTTTTTTTTATTGTGCATTATGCCCTTTTGCTATTTTCCTCTTGACTTCTGCATGCTTTGTTACCTATGAACTTTCTTTCTTCTTCTTAACCTACCATGGAACATACTATGTTTGTTTTGTATTCATGTTACCTGATGAAGTTGCTGTATAATATGATAGTGTTGCCATCTAATGCACATTCAAATGTCATAAATCAACACTGCAGAGCTCTCCCTGTTCTCTGCCATGCCTTGATTGTATTACTGTTGATGATATCTGGAAATGTGCATGTACACCCTGGCCCTCGTAAATGCTGGGTTTTCTGCACGTTAACACTGGAAGCTTATTACCTAAAATGAATCAATTGAAAGTGTGGGTTCACATCTCCAATCCAGATGTGTTGGTCATTACTGAGACGTGGTTAAGAAAGAGTGTTTTGAATATTGATGTTAACTTTTCTGGTTATAACCTTTTTCGGCAAGAGAGATCTTCCAAAGGTGGGGGATTGGCACTCTTTATCAAGGAACACCTTCAGTGCTCAGTTAATCAAATCAAATCAAATGTATTTATATAGCCCTTCATTTCATAGGGGAGAGCCCCAAACAATTTGATTTGCTGGTTTTAAGTATTCAACTTTAAAACAGCTGTTTGTTGACTGTTGCTGGATGTTATTGTCCTCCATCAAATCAAATCAAATCAAATGTATTTATATAGCCCTTTGTACATCAGCTGATATCTCAAAGTGCTGTACAGAAACCCAGCCTAAAACCCCAAACAGCAAGCAATGCAGGTGTAGAAGCATGGTGGCTAGGAAAAACTCCCCAGAAAGGCCAAAACCTAGGAAGAAACCTAGAGAGGAACCAGGCTATGTGGGGTGGCCAGTCCTCTTCTGGCTGTGCCGGGTGGAGATTATAACAGAACATGGCCAAGATGTTCAAATGTTCATAAATGACCAGCATGGTCCAATAATAATAAGGCAGAACAGTTGAAACTGGAGCAGCAGCACGGCCAGCTGGACTGGGGACAGCAAGGAGTCATCATGTCAGGTAGTCCTGAGGTATGGTCCTAGGGCTCAGGTCCTCTGAGAGAGAGAAAGAAAGGCCAAAACCTAGGAAGAAACCCAGAGAGGAACCAGGCTATGAGGGGTGGCCAGTCCTCTTCTGGCTGTGCCGGGTGGAGATTATAACAGAACATGGCCGAGATTTTCAAACGTTCATAGATGACCAGCAGGGTCAAATTTTTTATTTCATTTTTATTTCACCTTTATTTAACCAGGTAGGCTAGTTGAGAACAAGTTCTCATTTGCAACTGCGACCTGGCCAAGATAAAGCATAGCAGTGTGAACAGACAACACAGAGTTACACATGGAGTAAACAATTAACAAGTCAATAACACAGTAGAAAAAAAGAGAGTCTATATACATTGTGTGCAAAAGGCATGAGGAGGTAGGCGAATAATTACAATTTTGCAGATTAACACTGGAGTGATAAATGATCAGATGGTCATGTACAGGTAGAGATATTGGTGTGCAAAAGAGCAGAAAAGTAAATAAATAAAAACAGTATGGGGATGAGGTAGGTAAAAATGGGTGGGCTATTTACCGATAGACTATGTACAGCTGCAGCGATCGGTTAGCTGCTCAGATAGCAGATGTTTGAAGTTGGTGAGGGAGATAAAAGTCTCCAACTTCCGCGATTTTTGCAATTCGTTCCAGTCACAGGCAGCAGAGAACTGGAACGAAAGGCGGCCAAATGAGGTGTTGGCTTTAGGGATGATCAGTGAGATACACCTGCTGGAGCGCGTGCTACGGATGGGTGTTGTCATCGTGACCAGTGAACTGAGATAAGGTGGAGCTTTACCTAGCATGGACTTGTAGATGACATGGAGCCAGTGTGTCTGGCAACAAATATGTAGCGGGGGCCAGCCGACTAGAGCATACAAGTCACAGTGGTGGGTGGTATAAGGTGCTTTAGTGACAAAACGGATGGCACTGTGATAAACTGCATCCAGTTTGCTGAGTAGAGTGTTGGAAGCAATTTTGTAAATGACATCGCCGAAGTCGAGGATCGGTAGGATAGTCAGTTTTACTAGGGTAAGTTTGGCGGCGTGAGTGAAGGTGGCTTTGTTGCGGAATAGAAAGCCGACTCTTGATTTGATTTTCGATTGGAGATGTTTGATATGAGTCTGGAAGGAGAGTTTACAGTCTAGCCAGACACCTAGGTACTTATAGATGTCCACATATTCAAGGTCGGAACCATCCAGGGTGGTGATGCTGGTCAGGCGTGCGGGTGCAAGCAGCGAACGGTTGAAAAGCATGCATTTGGTTTTACTAGCGTTTAAGAGCAGTTGGAGGCCACGGAAGGAGTGTTGTATGGCATTGAAGCTCGTTTGGAGGTTAGATAGCACAGTGTCCAAGGACGGGCCGGAAGTATATAGAGTATATAGTCTGCGTAGAGGTGGATCAGGGAATCGCCCGCAGCAAGAGCAACATCATTGATAGATACAGAGAATAGAGTCGGCCCGAGTATTGAACCCTGTGGCACCCCCATAGAGACTGCCAGAGGACCGGACAGCATGCCCTCCGATTTGACACACTGAACTCTGTCTGCAAAATAATTGGTGAACCAGGCAAGGCAGTCATCAGAAAAACCGAGGCTACTGAGTCTGCCGATAAGAATATGGTGATTGACAGAGTCGAAAGCCTTGGCAAGGTCGATGAAGACGGCTGCACAGTACTGTCTTTTATCGATGGCGGTTATGATATCGTTTAGTACCTTGAGCGTGGCTGAGGTGCACCTGTGACCGTCTCGGAAACCAGATTGCACAGCGGAGAAGGTACGGTGGGATTCGAGATGGTCAGTGACCTGTTTGTTGACTTGGCTTTCGAAGACCTTAGATAGGCAGGGCAGGATGGATATAGGTCTGTAACAGTTTGGGTCCAGGGTGTCTCCCCCTTTGAAGAGGGGGATGACTGCGGCAGCTTTCCAATCCTTGGGGATCTCAGACGATATGAAAGAGAGGTTGAACAGGCTGGTAATAGGGGTTGCGACAATGGCGGCGGATAGTTTCAGGAATAGAGGGTCCAGATTGTCAAGCCCAGCTGATTTGTACGGGTCCAGGTTTTGCAGCTCTTTCAGAACATCTGCTATCTGGATTTGGGTAAAGGAGAACCTGGAGAGGCTTGGGCGAGTAGCTGCGGGGGGGTGCGGAGCTGTTGGCCGAGGTTGGAGTAGCCATGCGGAAGGCATGGCCAGTTGTTGAGAAATGCTTGTTGAAGATTTCGTTAATCATGGATTTATCGGTGGTGACCGTGTTACCTAGCCTCAGTGCAGTGGGCAGCTGGGAAGAGGTGCTCTTGTTCTCCATGGACTTCACAGTGTCCCAGAACCTTTTGGTGTTGGAGCTACAGGATGCAAACTTCTGCCTGAAGAAGCTGGCCTTAGCTTTCCTGACTGACTGCGTGTATTGGTTCCTGACTTCCCTGAACAGTTCCATATCGCGGGGACTATTCGATGCTATTGCAGTCCGCTACAGGATATTTTTGTGCTGGTCGAGGGCAGTCAGGTCTGGAGTGAACCAAGGGCTATATCTGTTCTTAGTTCTGCATTTTTTGAACGGAGCATGCTTATCTAAAACGGTGAGGAAGTTACTTTTAAAGAATGACCAGGCATCCTCAACTGACGGGATGAGGTCAATGTCCTTCCAGGATACCCGGGCCAGGTCGATTAGAAAGGCCTGCTCACAGAAGTGTTTTAGGGAGCGTTTGACAGTGATGAGGGGTGGTCGTTTGACTGCGGCTCCGTAGCGGATACAGGCAATGAGGCAGTGATCGCTGAGATCCTGGTTGAAGACAGCGGAGGTGTATTTGGAGGGCCAGTTGGTCAGGATGACGTCTATGAGGGTGCCCTTGGGTGCCCTTTACAGATTTAGGGTTGTACCGGTTGGGTTCCTTGATGATTTGTGTGAGATTGAGGGCATCTAGCTTGGATTGTAGGACTGCCGGGGTGCTAAGCATATCCCAGTTTAGGTCACCTAACAGAACAAACTCTGAAGCTAGATGGGGGGCGATCAATTCACAAATGGTGTCCAGGGCACAGCTGGGAGCTGAGGGGGGTCGGTAGCAGGCGGCAACAGTGAGACTTATTTCTGGAGAGAGTAATTTTCAAAATTAGTAGTTCGAACTGTTTGGGTATGGACCTGGAAAGTATGACATTACATTGCAGGCTATCTCTGCAGTAAACTGCAACTCCTCCCCCTTTGGCAGTTCTATCTTGACGGAAAATGTTATAGTTGGGTATGGAAATCTCCGAATTTTTGGTGGCCTTCCTGAGCCAGGATTCAGACACGGCAAGGACATCAGGGTTAGCAGAGTGTGCTAAAGCAGTGAGTAAAACAAACTTAGGGAGGAGGCTTCTGATGTTGATGTGCATGAAACCAAGTCTTTTTCGATCACAGAAGTCAACAAATGAGGGTGCCTGGGGACATGCAGGGCCTGGGTTTACCTCCACATCACCCGCGGAACAGAGGAGGAGTAGAATGAGGGTGCGGCTAAAGGCTATCAAAACTGGTCGCCTAGAGCATTGGGGACAGAGAATAAAAGGAGCAGATTTCTGGGCATGGTAGAATATATTCAGGGCATAATGCGCAGACAGGGGTATGGTGGGGTGCGGGTACAGCGGAGGTAAGCCCAGGCACTGGGTGATGATGAGAGAGGTTGTATCACTGGACATGCTGGTTGTAATGGGTGAGGTCACCACATGTGTGGGAGGTGGGACAAAGGAGGTAACAGGGGTATGAAGAGTGGAACTAGGGGCTCCATTGTAAACTAAAACAATGATAACTAACCTGAACAACAGTATACAAGGCATATTGACATTTGAGAGAGACATACAGCGAGGCATACAGTAATCACAGGTGTTGAATTGGGAGAGCTAGCTAAAACAGTAGCTAAAACAGTAGGTGAGACAACAACAGCTAATCAGCTAGCACAACAACAGCAGGTAAAATGGCATTGACTAGGCAGGGAGGGTCGAATTAACTACACACAGAGCCTGAGTGCGGCTGGGGCCGACAGATAAAACATAAACAAGCAGAATGGAGTACCGTGATTAATGGACAGTCCAGCATGCATCAGCTATGTAGCCAAGTGATCCGTGTCCAGGGGGCAGCGGTGGATGGGGCAGGGAAGCTGGACTGGCGTGTATTATCCAAGTTAAAAAACTGTCTGGCTGTGCAGAAGGTAAAAGGTAAACGCCGCTAGCAGTGGCTAACAATGACTAAATAGCTTGTAGCTAGTTAGCTGGTTAGCTTCTGGAGGTTCTTGAGTGTCTTCTAAAAATTAAAAATAATAGCGATTCCGTATCACATTGGGTGAGGCAGGTTACTGGAAGGTATAAACAAATGAAAAATCGAAAAGAGATTGAAAGTAAATATGGGTCCAGTGAGTGTTTGGGACGCGGCGATTCAGACGGCGCCGACAGAGATGGCCGCCTCGCTTCGCGTTCCTAGGTACTAATCTGAAAACAAGACTCCCTAAATTTTATCAGCATATCGATTGCGCTACCAGGGGTGGAAAGACCTTGGATCATTGTTACTCTAACTTCCGCGACGCATATAAGGCCCTGCCCCGCCCCCCTTTCGGAAAAGCTGACCACGACTCCATTTTGTTGATCCCTGCCTACAGACAGAAACTAAAACAAGAGGCTCCCACGCTGAGGTCTGTCCAACGCTGGTCTGACCAAGCTGACTCCACACTCCAAGACTGCTTCCATCACGTGGACTGGGAGATGTTTCGTATTGCGTCAGACAACAACATTGACGAATACGCTGATTCGGTGTGCGAGTTCATTAGAACGTGCGTTGAAGATGTCATTCCCATAGCAACGATTAAAACATTCCCTAACCAGAAACCGTGGATTGATGGCAGCATTCGTGTGAAACTGAAAGCGCGAACCACTGCTTTTAATCAGGGCAAGGTGTCTGGTGACATGACTGAATACAAACAGTGCAGCTATTCCCTCCGCAAGGCTATTAAACAAGCTAAGCGTCAGTACAGAGACAAAGTAGAATCTCAATTCAACGGCTCAGACACAAGAGGCATGTGGCAGGGTCTACAGTCAATCACGGACTACAGGAAGAAATCCAGCCCAGTCACGGACCAGGATGTCTTGCTCCCAGGCAGACTAAATAACTTTTTTGCCCGCTTTGAGGACAATACAGTGCCACTGACACGGCCTGCAATGAAAACATGCGGTCTCTCCTTCACTACAGCCGAGGTGAGTAAGACATTTAAACGTGTTAACCCTCGCAAGGCTGCAGGCCCAGAAGGCATCCCCAGCCGCGCCCTCAGAGCATGCGCAGACCAGCTGGCCGGTGTGTTTACGGACATATTCAATCAATCCCTATACCAGTCTGCTGTTCCCACATGCTTCAAGAGGGCCACCATTGTTCCTGTTCCCAAGAAAGCTAAGGTAACTGAGCTAAACGACTACCATCATCATGAAGTGCTTTGAGAGACTAGTCAAGGACCATATCACCTCCACCCTACCTGACACCCTAGACCCACTCCAATTTGCTTACAGCCCAAATAGGTCCACAGACGATGCAATCTCAACCACACTGCACACTGCCCTAACCCATCTGGACAAGAGGAATACCTATGTGAGAATGCTGTTCATCGACTACAGCTCGGCATTCAACACCATAGTACCCTCCAAGCTCGTCATCAAGCTCGAGACCCTGGGTCTCGACCCCGCCCTGTGCAACTGGGTACTGGACTTCCTGACGGGCCGCCCCCAGGTGGTGAGGGTAGGCAACAACATCTCCTCCCCGCTGATCCTCAACACTGGGGCCCCACAAGGGTGCGTTCTGAGCCCTCTCCTGTACTCCCTGTTCACCCACGACTGCGTGGCCACGCACGCCTCCAACTCAATCATCAAGTTTGCGGACGACACAACAGTGGTAGGCTTGATTACCAACAACGACAAGACGGCCTACAGGGAGGAGGTGAGGGCCCTCGGAGTGTGGTGTCAGGAAAATAACCTCACACTCAACGTCAACAAAACTAAGGAGATGATTGTGGACTTCAGGAAACAGCAGAGGGAACACCCCCCTATCCACATCGATGGAACAGTAGTGGAGAGGGTAGCAAGTTTTAAGTTCCTCGTCATATACATCACAGACAAACTGAATTGGTCCACTCACACAGACAGCATCGTGAAGAAGGCGCAGCAGCGCCTCTTCAACCTCAGGAGGCTGAAGAAATTCGGCTTGTCACCAAAAGCACTCACAAACTTCTACAGATGCACAATCGAGAGCATCCTGGCGGGCTGTATCACCGCCTGGTACGGCAACTGCTCCGCCCTCAACCGTAAGGCTCTCCAGAGGGTAGTGAGGTCTGCACAACGCATCACCGGGGGCAAACTACCTGCCCTCCAGGACACCTACACCACCCGATGTTACAGGAAGGCCATAAAGATCATCAAGGACATCAACCACCCGAGCCACTGCCTGTTCACCCCGCTATCATCCAGAAGGCGAGGTCAGGACAGGTGCATCAAAGCTGGGACCGAGAGACTGAAAAACAGCTTCTATCTCAAGGCCATCAGACTGTTAAACAGCCACCACTAACATTGAGTGGCTGCTGCCAACACACTGACACTGACACTGACTCAACTCCAGCCACTTTAATAATGGGAATTGATGGGAAATGATGTAAATATATCACTAGCCACTTTAAACAATGCTACCCTATATAATGTTACTTACCCTACATTATTCATCTCATATGCATACGTATATACTGTACTCTATATCATCGACTGCATCCTTATGTAATACATGTATCACTAGCCAATTTAACTATGCCACTTTGTTTACATACTCATACTCATATGTATATACTGTACTCGATACCATCTACTGTATCTTGCCTATGCTGCTCTGTACCATCACTCATTCATATATCCTTATGTACATATTCTTTATCCCCTTACACTGTGTATAAGACAGTAGTTTTGGAATTGTTAGTTAGATTACTTGTTGGTTATTACTGCATTGTCGGAACTAGAAGCACAAGCATTTCGCTACACTCGCATTAACATCTGCTAACCATGTGTATGTGACAAATAAAATTTGATTTGATTTGATTTGGTAAGCAGGCCTGTGCTAACAAGCTAACAGTTAGTAGGCCGGGGCTAAACAAGGTAGCAGTTAGTGGACCGGGGCTAAACAAGGTAGCAGTTAGCGGACCGGGGCTAAACGAGCTAACAGTTAGCAGGCCGAATTAGCAAGCAAGGAGATAGCAAGGGCTAGAAAGTTAGCCTTTGGGGGGCGTCGCGATGGAGTGAGTCTGTTTATGCCTCTTCATGCGGTGACATCGATAGACCGGTCGTGGGTCCGGATATTGTAGCCCAGGAGTATGCTTCGGTGGTAGCACAGGAGCTCTGGCCGGGCTAGCTTCAAGCTAAGTGGGTGGAAACGCTAGCCAGGAGTAATCATCCGGGGTTGCGGATAGCTAGTTAGCTAGTTGTGAAGATCCAGCTGAAAATGTTCCGTTTGCGGTGGGAATCCGGTGGGAATCCGGGGATAAAAAAAAAAGGCCGTTATGCTGTGGTTAGAGTCGCGTTGTTCGAACTGGCGAGAGCTTTCCGAGCTAAAGGTTAGCCGATGACCGGTTAGCTGAAGACCACTAGCAATGGTTTGCTGACTGATACCTGGTAGTTAGCTGGCTAGCTTCAGTTGAGGGGATCCGGATCCAAAGTAAATCTAAATACTTTAGAAAAAATAGATACATTGGGTGAGGTGGGTTGCAGGAGAGTATTTAGAAGTTGAGGTTTAGCAAAATGTTTTAAAAGATATGCGAAGAAAAATATGTTAAAAAAACGATATATACGATATATACAAGGGACACGACACGACAAGACGTCCGACTGCTACGCCAAATAATAATAATCACAGTAGTTGTCGAGGATGCAACAGCACAGCACCTCAAGAGTAAATATGAACAGTTTAGGGTTCCATAGTTGCAGGCAGAACAGTTGAAACTGGAACAGCAACAAGGCCAGGTGGACTGGGGACAGCAAGGAGTCATCATGCCAGGTAGTCCTGACGCATGGTCCTAGGGTTCAGGTCCTCCTCCTCCTCCGAGAGAGAATTAGAGAAATTTACACAGGACACCGGATAAGACAGAAGAAGTACTCCAGATATAACAAACTGACCCTAGCCCCCCGACACATAAACTACTGCAGCATAAATACTGGAGGCTGAGACAGGAGGGGACAGGAGACACTGTGGCCCCATCCGTTGAGGGCCCCGGACAGGGCCAAACAGAAAGGAGATAACCCCACCCACTTTGCCAAAGCCCTACACAAGTGCTACTGATGCCAGGTGCCATAGCAGTCTCTTTCTGCTGTAAAGCAGAGTGTCACCAAGCATGTGGCGCAGGTGATGAGGGACTTAATTTTGCAAAGAACACAGCGACGCCTCCATGCTGTGCCCTTTTGGCTATGAGGCACAATCATTTCTGCAGAAATAAATTTGGGCAGATGAACACCACTTGTGGCAGGAGCTGGATGAACCAGCTTCAGTGGGGGAAGGAAACCTTGGCCCTGGGGGCTGCCATTCGGAGTCAGTACCACTGTGAAAGAAAATGTTCAGTTAGAATAGTTTTACATATGAGCCCGGTATCAACAGGTATAATAAACAGATGTATATATATAGAGTACAGGGAACATAATGTTGAATATATTATTATAGACCTGCTAGATCTACTGTCTCTTTTATATTATGACATTTCAGCTAGATCTACTGTCTCTATTATATTATGACAGACCAGCTAGATCTACTGTCTTTATTATATTACAATAGACCAGCTGTATCTATTATCTCCATTTCACTTTGGCCATTGTTGTGGGCCTGCCCTCCCCTCAACAGCCTCAAATAGGCTATTTCATGTGGGTTGGGGTGGGGCGGCAGACACGCATTTCACATTTCATGACATTACATGTTTATATATTGGTTCTAAAATGTAAAAGAAATCACAAATAATATTTTATATTATTAATTTCAAACAAGGGCATTAGCATGATAATAACTTACCAGTCCAAAACGATGTCCTCTCCCGTTCAAAAAATATTCCTCCACAATCGCTAAATGAATCGTCCTACAACAATCTCTGTCTCACTTTCCCAATCAATTTATTCTAAAATTGTGTGTACATCTGTATATCTAGACTTAGATTTAGCTTTCCCTGACTTAGTCGCCATAACGATTGATATATAAACAGCTGAATCTGGGCGTTTACCAAACAATGCAGTGTGTAATATGTGTTTCTCCTTCCAGTATGAAACTTCAAAAGCAAATTACTCTCTTTACGCTGGAGCTTACTACATGGGTTGGTCTTGCAACACATAAACATGACCTATTGCCGTTTACCTCAGCTCATTGGCTATCTACCCAGTTAGATTTCAAGACGATCAGTGGTCATTGGGTTAAAAGACAGTCAATCAACGAAACAGCGGGCAAATCATTGGTGGACAATGATGTCATGACTTGTTGTCTTCAAATCGGTTTCTTTCAGTCAATACGTCCCGCAAAATGGCCCATCAGGTTTGATTGTGTTACAAACAAACCAGTTGATTGCAGTGAAACCAAACATGACTGGAAAAGTCACGTTCTGTGTGGGTCATTTACCTGGAATGTGTCTTCGAAAATGGAATGAGATGGAATTCACGACACAAGCGGTTCACAAAATGTTTTGTGTTAGGGTATAAAAACGGATTTTATCAAACAAAAGATCATTCATTGTGTAACAATGAGCATTGGAATTGCGAACAGACGAAGATTGTCAAAGGTAAACGATTTATTTTAATGCAGTTTGTGATTATGTTACGTCTGTGCTGGTTGAAATAGTTGACTTTTATGGGGCTCTATGCTCAGATAATCGCATCGTATTCTTTCGCAGTAAATCCTGTTTTAAATCTGACAACGCAGTTGGATTAGCAAGATTCTAGGCTTTCGATACATGTGAGACACTTGTATTTTCATGAATGATTAATATGACTATTTATGTAGCGATCACTGTGTGTTGTGAAAATTCAGCCCGCTAGCGGGTTCCGTGCTCAGGGAGGTTAAGGGCAGAGAAAGCTTGTTGGACACTAAGAAATCTATGTTGTAGAGCGTTTAACACAAAATACGGGGAGCGGCCAGCTGAGTATAAGACTGCATATAAATGGATGAGAGAGCTTCCTACAGCCTGAGCTATGTTGTTGATGTAAATTGAGAAGAGCGTGGGGCCTAGGGTCGAGCCTTGGGGTACACCCTTGGTGACAGGCAGGAGAAAAAGAGGGAGGAGCATTGGGGCTAGTCACATTAGAAGAGGTGAGAGATGAGGAAATGTTGGATGGGCAAGGAGGCATGGCTGAGTCAAATAGGAATCCTGACTGAATGAAGTGGTGATTAAAGAGCTCAGCCATGTGGTCCTTGTCAGTAACAACCACATCATCAACTTTAAGATACATGGGCAGCTTTGAGGAAGAGGAGGTCTTTAACTGTTTTCCAGAACTTATTGGGGTTAGACACACAGACACACACACAACTGCTCCTTAAATTTTCTGACTTTGGCCTTCCAGATAGCTTGAGTGTAACTATTTCTCATTTGCCTGAAGACCACGGTCGAACCAGGGGCTGAACCTGTTTTAAATTCTAATTTTCCTTATGCGGGCGTGTATGTTAACAATATCACTGAAGATATAAAAAAATAATGTCCAAGCTTCTTCGACAGAGGGAATCAAGCTGATTCTGTATCAATTTATAGAGGCCAGGTCATGAAGGAAGGCTAGCTCATTAGAGTTTTTTAGCAATCGTCTATGACAAATCAGGACAGGTCGTTTCACTGAGCAGCCATTATGAACACAGGCTGTAAAACAGTAATCACTAAGGTCATTACAGAAAACACCAGACTGATAGCTATCAGGATTATTTGTGAGGATAACATCGACGAAAGTAATCTTTTCTGGGTGTTTGGAGTCATATATTGTGGGATTGGTAATAATCTGAGAACGATGAAGGGAGTCCCATTGCTTTAGGACTTGGTCAGGTGGGTTAAGCATGTCCCAGTTTAGGTCACCTACTGTAGCAGGACAAATTCAGACTTAGTGTAAGGGGCCAGGAGAGAGCTTAGGGCAGGTAGGGTACAGGCCGGTATTGAGGGAGTGGTGGTGTGGGGGCTGTGCTTTGGCAAAGTGGGTGGGGTTATATCCTTCCTGCTTGGCCCTGTCCATGGGTGTCCTCGGATGGAGCCACAGTGTCTCCTGACCCCTCCTGTCTCAGCCTCCAGTATTTATGCTGCAGTAGTTTATGTGTCGGGGTGCTAGGGTCAGTTTGTTATATCTGGAGTACTTCTTCTGTCCTATTCGGTGTCCTGTGTGAATTTAAGTGTGCTCTCTCTAATTCTCTCTTTCTCTCTTTCTTTCTCTCTCTCGGAGGACCTGAGCCCTAGGACCAAATCAAAATCAAATCAAATTTTATTTGTCACATACACATGGTTAGCAGATGTTAATGCGAGTGTAGCGAAATGCTTGTGCTTCTAGTTCCGACTATGCAGTAATAACCAACGAGTAATCTAGCTAACAATTCCAAAACTACTACCTTATACACACAAGTGTAAAGGGATAAAGAATATGTACATAAAGATATATGAATGAGTGATGGTACAGAGCGGCATAGGCAAGATGCAGTAGATGGTATCGAGTACAGTATATACATATGAGATGAGTATGTAAACAAAGTGGCATAGTTTAAAGTGGCTAGTGAGACATGTATTACATAAAGATGCAGTAGATGATAGAGTACAGTATATACGTATACATATGAGATAAATAATGTAGGGTATGTAAACATTATATTAAGTAGCATTGTTTAAAGTGGCTAGTGATATATTTTACATCAATTCCCATTATTAAAGTGGCTGGAGTTGAGTCAGTGTGTTGGCAGCAGCCACTCAATGTTAGTGGTGGCTGTTTAACAGTCTGATGGCCTTGCGATAGAAGCTGTTTTTCAGTCTCTCGGTCCCAGCTTTGATGCACCTGTACTGACCTCGCCTTCTGGATGATAGCGGGGTGAACAGGCAGTGGCTCGGGTGGTTGTTGTCCTTGATGATCTTTATGGCCTTCCTGTGACATCGGGTGGTGTAGGTGTCCTGGAGGGCAGGTAGTTTGCCCCCGGTGATGCGTTGTGCAGACCTCACCACCCTCTGGAGAGCCTTATGGTTGTGGGCGGAGCAGTTGGCGTACCAGGCAGTGATACCGCCCGACAGGATGCTCTCGATTGTGCATCTGTAGAAGTTTGTGAGTGCTTTTGGTGACAAGCCAAATTGTCATCATGCCAGGTAGTCCTGACGCATGGTCCTAGGGCTCAGGTCCTCCTCCTCCTCCGAGAGAGAATTAGAGAGAGCATACTTAAATTTACACAGGACACCAGATAAGACAGAAGAAGTACTCCAGATATAACAAACTGACCCTAGCCCCCCGACACATAAACTACTGTAGCATAAATACTGGAGGCTGAGACAGGAGGGGTCAGGAGACACTGTGGCCCCATCCGATGATGGCATTTCAGCTAGATCTACTGTCTCTATTATATTATGACAGACCAGCTAGATCTACTGTCTTTATTATATTACAATAGACCAGCTGTATCTATTATCTCCATTTCACTTTGGCCATTGTTGTGGGCCTGCCCTCCCCTCAACAGCCTCAAATAGGCTATTTCATGTGGGTTGGGGTGGGGCGGCAGACACGCATTTCACATTTCATGACATTACATGTTTATATATTGGTTCTAAAATGTAAAAGAAATCACAAATAATATTTTATATTATTAATTTCAAACAAGGGCATTAGCATGATAATAACTTACCAGTCCAAAACGATGTCCTCTCCCGTTCAAAAAATATTCCTCCACAATCGCTAAATGAATCGTCCTACAACAATCTCTGTCTCACTTTCCCAATCAATTTATTCTAAAATTGTGTACATCTGTATATCTAGACTTAGATTTAGCTTTCCCTGACTTAGTCGCCATAACGATTGATATATAAACAGCTGAATCTGGGCGTTTACCAAACAATGCAGTGTGTAATATGTGTTTCTCCTTCCAGTATGAAACTTCAAAAGCAAATTACTCTCTTTACGCTGGAGCTTACTACATGGGTTGGTCTTGCAACACATACACATGACCTATTGCCGTTTACCTCAGCTCATTGGCTATCTACCCAGTTAGATTTCAAGACGATCAGTGGTCATTGGGTTAAAAGACAGTCAATCAACGAAACAGCGGGCAAATCATTGGTGGACAATGATGTCATGACTTGTTGTCTTCAAATCGGTTTCTTTCAGTCAATACGTCCCGCAAAATGGCCCATCAGGTTTGATTGTGTTACAAACAAACCAGTTGATTGCAGTGAAACCAAACATGACTGGAAAAGTCACGTTCTGTGTGGGTCATTTACCTGGAATGTGTCTTCGAAAATGGAATGAGATGGAATTCACGACACAAGCGGTTCACAAAATGTTTTGTGTTAGGGTATAAAAACGGATTTTATCAAACAAAAGATCATTCATTGTGTAACAATGAGCATTGGAATTGCGAACAGACGAAGATTGTCAAAGGTAAACGATTTATTTTAATGCAGTTTGTGATTATGTTACGTCTGTGCTGGTTGAAATAGTTTACTTTTATGGGGCTCTATGCTCAGATAATCGCTTTCGATACATGTGAGACACTTGTATTTTCATGAATGATTAATATGACTATTTATGTAGCGATCACTGTGTGTTGTGAAAATTCAGCCCGCTAGCGGGTTCCGTGCTCAGGGAGGTTAAGGGCAGAGAAAGCTTGTTGGACACTAAGAAATCTATGTTGTAGAGCGTTTAACACAAAATACGGGGAGCGGCCAGCTGAGTATAAGACTGCATATAAATGGATGAGAGAGCTTCCTACAGCCTGAGCTATGTTGTTGATGTAAATTGAGAAGAGCGTGGGGCCTAGGGTCGAGCCTTGGGGTACACCCTTGGTGACAGGCAGGAGAAAAAGAGGGAGGAGCATTGGGGCTAGTCACATTAGAAGAGGTGAGAGATGAGGAAATGTTGGATGGGCAAGGAGGCATGGCTGAGTCAAATAGGAATCCTGACTGAATGAAGTGGTGATTAAAGAGCTCAGCCATGTGGTCCTTGTCAGTAACAACCACATCATCAACTTTAAGATACATGGGCAGCTTTGAGGAAGAGGAGGTCTTTAACTGTTTTCCAGAACTTATTGGGGTTAGACACACAGACACACACACAACTGCTCCTTAAATTTTCTGACTTTGGCCTTCCAGATAGCTTGAGTGTAACTATTTCTCATTTGCCTGAAGACCACGGTCGAACCAGGGGCTGAACCTGTTTTAAATTCTAATTTTCCTTATGCGGGCGTGTATGTTAACAATATCACTGAAGATATAAAAAAATAATGTCCAAGCTTCTTCGACAGAGGGAATCAAGCTGATTCTGTATCAATTTATAGAGGCCAGGTCATGAAGGAAGGCTAGCTCATTAGAGTTTTTTAGCAATCGTCTATGACAAATCAGGACAGGTCGTTTCACTGAGCAGCCATTATGAACACAGGCTGTAAAACAGTAATCACTAAGGTCATTACAGAAAACACCAGACTGATAGCTATCAGGATTATTTGTGAGGATAACATCGACGAAAGTAATCTTTTCTGGGTGTTTGGAGTCATATATTGTGGGATTGGTAATAATCTGAGAACGATGAAGGGAGTCCCATTGCTTTAGGACTTGGTCAGGTGGGTTAAGCATGTCCCAGTTTAGGTCACCTACTGTAGCAGGACAAATTCAGACTTAGTGTAAGGGGCCAGGAGAGAGCTTAGGGCAGGTAGGGTACAGGCCGGTATTGAGGGAGTGGTGGTGTGGGGGCTGTGCTTTGGCAAAGTGGGTGGGGTTATATCCTTCCTGCTTGGCCCTGTCCATGGGTGTCCTCGGATGGAGCCACAGTGTCTCCTGACCCCTCCTGTCTCAGCCTCCAGTATTTATGCTGCAGTAGTTTATGTGTCGGGGTGCTAGGGTCAGTTTGTTATATCTGGAGTACTTCTTCTGTCCTATTCGGTGTCCTGTGTGAATTTAAGTGTGCTCTCTCTAATTCTCTCTTTCTCTCTTTCTTTCTCTCTCTCGGAGGACCTGAGCCCTAGGACCAAATCAAAATCAAATCAAATTTTATTTGTCACATACACATGGTTAGCAGATGTTAATGCGAGTGTAGCGAAATGCTTGTGCTTCTAGTTCCGACTATGCAGTAATAACCAACGAGTAATCTAGCTAACAATTCCAAAACTACTACCTTATACACACAAGTGTAAAGGGATAAAGAATATGTACATAAAGATATATGAATGAGTGATGGTACAGAGCGGCATAGGCAAGATGCAGTAGATGGTATCGAGTACAGTATATACATATGAGATGAGTATGTAAACAAAGTGGCATAGTTTAAAGTGGCTAGTGAGACATGTATTACATAAAGATGCAGTAGATGATAGAGTACAGTATATACGTATACATATGAGATAAATAATGTAGGGTATGTAAACATTATATTAAGTAGCATTGTTTAAAGTGGCTAGTGATATATTTTACATCAATTCCCATTATTAAAGTGGCTGGAGTTGAGTCAGTGTGTTGGCAGCAGCCACTCAATGTTAGTGGTGGCTGTTTAACAGTCTGATGGCCTTGCGATAGAAGCTGTTTTTCAGTCTCTCGGTCCCAGCTTTGATGCACCTGTACTGACCTCGCCTTCTGGATGATAGCGGGGTGAACAGGCAGTGGCTCGGGTGGTTGTTGTCCTTGATGATCTTTATGGCCTTCCTGTGACATCGGGTGGTGTAGGTGTCCTGGAGGGCAGGTAGTTTGCCCCCGGTGATGCGTTGTGCAGACCTCACCACCCTCTGGAGAGCCTTATGGTTGTGGGCGGAGCAGTTGGCGTACCAGGCAGTGATACCGCCCGACAGGATGCTCTCGATTGTGCATCTGTAGAAGTTTGTGAGTGCTTTTGGTGACAAGCCAAATTTCTTCAGCCTCCCGAGGTTGAAGAGGCGCTGCTGCGCCTTCTTCACGATGCTGTCTGTGTGGGTGGACCAATTCAGTTTGTCTGTGATGTGTACGCTGAGGAACTTAAAACTTACTACCCTCTCCACTGCTGTTCCATCGATGTGGATAGGGGGGTGTTCCCTCTGCTGTTTCCTGACTCCGAATGGGAGCCCCCAGGGCCAAGGTTTCCATCCCCCACTGAAGCTGGTTCATCCAGCTCCTGCCACAAGTGGTGTTCATCTGCCCAAATTTATTTCTGCAGAAATGGTTGTGCCTCATAGCCAAAAGGGCACAGCATGGAGGCGTCGCTGTGTTCTTTGCAAAATTAAGTCCCTCATCACCTGCGCCACATGCTTGGTGACCCTCTGCTTTACAGCAGAAAGAGACTGCTATGGCACCTGGCATCAGCAGCACAATATTGTGTAGGGCTTTGGCAAAGTGGGTGGGGTTATCTCCTTTCTGTTTGGCCCTGTCCGGGGCTCTCATCGGATGGGGCCACAGTGTCTCCTGACCCCTCCTGTCTCAGCCTCCAGTATTTATGCTACAGTAGTTTATGTGTCGGGGGGCTAGGGTCAGTTTGTTATATCTGGAGTACTTCTTCTGTCTTATCTGGTGTCCTGTGTAAATTTAAGTATGCTCTCTCTAATTCTCTCTCGGAGGAGGAGGAGGACCTGAGCCCTAGGACCATGTGTCAGGACTACCTGGCATGATGACTCCTTGCTGTCCCCAGTCCACCTGGCCTTGCTGCTGTTCCAGTTTCAACTGTTCTGCCTGCGGCTATGGAACCCTAAACTGTTCATATTTACTCTTGAGGTGCTGTCCTGTTGCATCCTCTACAACTACTGTGATTATTATTATTTGACCCTGCTGGTCATCTATGAACGTTTGAAAATCTCGGCCATGTTCTGTTATAATCTCCACCCGGCACAGCCAGAAGAGGACCACCCCACATAGCCTGGTTCCTCTCTAGGTTTCTTCCTAGGTTTTGGCCTTTCTAGGGAGTTTTTCCTAACCACTGTGCTTCTACACCTGCATTGCTTGCTGTTTGGGGTTTTAGGCTGGGTTTCTGTACAGCACTTTGAGATATTAGCTGATGTACGAAGGTCTATATAAATACATTTGATTTGATAGAGGACTGAGGGTCTTCCAAATATTGAAAGTGTGTAAATAGTTACCCATGTTATTTTGTAAATGTATATATTTTTTTCTTCATATGTTTTTTTTCCATATTTTTTTCAATTTTTGGGGGGGGGGGGTGTTAGAATACCATTTTGGTATTTTGTATATAGTTATTTGTTTCAAAATGTATACCTTCACCAATTTGGCCACTTGGGTACATTTGGGCTACTTGTGTGGGACACCTGGGTGACTTCATTATAAATATCATGTAGCACACTCATTTTGGAAGTTATCCTGAAACTTTGCACAAGTACTGTTGCCGTCTAATGTTTTTCACTGAAGTTGTCCCCATCATCCTATCTGACTGTTTGTTTTATCTTGTTCATTTTAAATATGTAAAAATAAAAAACATGTTTTTTCTCATTGTATTATCTAAACCAGATCTATTGTGTTATATTCTGCTACATTCAATTCACATTTACACAAACTTCAGAGTGTTTTCTTTCAAATGGTACCAAGAATTTGCATATCCTTGGTTCTGTGCCTGAGCTACAGGCTGTTAGATTTGGGTATGTCTTCAAGCGGAAATTGAAAAAAGTAGGGGGGTAGCTGTAAGAGTTTAACCTTGTTCTGAACACCTCCAAAACAAAGGTCATGTGGTTTGGTAAGAAGAATGCCCCTCTCCCCACAGGTGTGATTACTACCTCTGAGGGTTTAGAGCTTGAGGTAGTCACCTCATACAAGTACTTGGGAGTATGGCTAGATGGTACACTGTCCTTCTCTCAGCACATATCAAAGCTACAGGCTAAAGTTAAATCTAGACTTGGTTTCCTTTATTGTGATCGCTCCTCTTTCACCCCAGCTGCCAAACTAACCCTGATTCAGATGACCATCCTACCCATGCTAGACGTAATTTATAGATCGGCAGGTAAGGGTGCTCTCGAGCGGCTAGATGTTCTTTACCATTTGGCCATCAGATTTGCCACCAATGCTCCTTATAGGACACATCACTGCACTCTATACTCCTCTGTAAACTGGTCATCTCTGTATACCTGTCGCAAGACCTACTGGTTGATTCTTATTTATAAAGCCCTCTTAGCCCTCACTCCCCCTATCTGAGATATCTACTGCAGCCCTCATCCTCCACAAACAACACCTGTTCTGCCAGTCACATTCTGTTAAAGATCCCCAAAGCACACACATCCCTGGGTCGCTCCTCTTTTTAGTTCGCTGTAGCTAGCGACTGGAAGGAGCTGCAACAAACACTCAAACTGGACAGTTTTATCTCAATCTCTTCATTCAAGACTCAATCATGGACACTCTCACTGACAGTTGTGGCTGCTTTGCGTGATGTATCGTTGTCTCTACCTTCTTGCCCTTTGTGCTGTTGTCTGTGCCCAACAATGTTTGTACTCTGTTTTAAGCTGCTACCATGTTTCTACCATGTGTTTCTGCCATGCTATGTTGTCTTCTTAGGTCTCTCTTTATGTAGTGTTGTGTTGTCTCTCTTGTCATGATGTGTGTTTTGTCCTACATTTTTATTTTATTTATTTAATTTTTTTATCCCAGCACCCGGCCTCGCAGGAGGCCTTTTGCCTTTTGGTAGTAAACACACTGTTCCTAGGCTGTCATTGTAAATAAAGAATTTGCTCTTAACTAACTTTCCTAGTTAAATTAAATTAAATATAAATGTAAAAATGTGGTAAACTGTGGGTTGTTGGGTTGAGCGCACAGAGATAGACACAGAGACAGGGAGGCTCTAGTCAGAAAACACAACCTCACTAGGCAACAAAAAATAAACATAACAACAAAATAACTTAGCTTGATCCTTTTCCATTTAAATTTTCTCCTAAAATGACATACCCAAATCTAACTGCCTGTAGCTCAGGCCCTGAAGGAAGGATATGCATATTCTTGATACCATTTGAAAGGAAACACTTTCCAGCTTGTGGAAATATGACATTAATGTAGGATAATATAACACATTAGATGTGGTAAAAGATAATACAAACCAAAAAAACATGTGTTTTCTATCCTCTTTGAAATGCTAAAGAAAGGCCATACATTGAGATAGTATTCTAGGTGTAATTTAGATGTTGTCCAGAAGATGGCAGTAAAGTTTCAGACTGCGGTGGGGTCAAACTGAAGAACCCAGTTCATACATTTGAATATAAAAATAGATTTTTTCAAACAAAACTACACTACATTTTTATCTCTGGGACACTCAGGATGACAAATCAGAGCAATATTACTGAACGCAAGTACATTATTTACCTTCAGAGGTGAATTTATCAAACCATTTGCCCTAATGAAAGTGTTTTGTTGTTATGCATTATCCTCAAACAATGGCATCATTTTTGTTGTTGTTGTAATAGCTACTGTAAATTGGACACTGAAGTTAGAATGAAAGCTTTCTGCCTGTAGAAGACATGTCTATGTCTCAGAATTGGCTGTTGTTTACAAAGTCATTCTAGTCACATTATTATTGAGCAACAACTGTCCCGGGTTAGGGACACTGATCCTGTAGAGGTTTTTAATTGACAATCGGAATACTTAGACAATATAGAGAAGGTGGCTAAGATCACATTAGGGACGGTTGTTTCTTACCTAATGTTTTTGTCATAGTGGAGATTAAATCAAGGCCCTACTCTACAATACAGTAGACAAGACAAGGCTATAACCCTACAGTACAGCACAGTACAGTAGACAAGACAAGGCTCTAACCCTACAGTACAGTAGACAAGACAAGGCTCTAACCCTACAGTACAATAGACAAGACAAGGCCCTAACCCTACAGTACAATAGACAAGACAAGGCTCTAACCCTACAGTACAGTACAGTAGACAAGACAAGGCCCTAACCCTACAGTACAATAGACAAGACAAGGCTCTAACCCTACAGTACAATACAGTAGACAAGACAAGGCTCTAACCCTATAGTACAGTACAGTAGACAAGACAAGGCCCTACACCTACAGTACAGTAGACAAGACAAGACCCTAACCCTACAGTACAGTAGACAAGACAAGGCCCTAACCCTACAGTACAATACAGTAGACAAGACAAGGCTCTAAACCTACATTAAAATGCAGTAGACAAGACACGGTCCTAACCCTGCAGGACAATACAGTAGTCAAGACAAGGCTCCAACCCTACAGTACAATAGAAAAGACAAGGCCCTAAACCTACAGTATAGTAGAAAAGACAAGGCTCTAACCCTACAGTACAATAGACAAGACAAGGCTCTAACCCTACAGTACAGTAGACAAGACAAGGCCCTAACCCTACAATACAATTGACAAGACAAGGCTCTAACCCTACAGTACAGTACAGTAGACAAGACTAGGCCCTAACCCTACAGTACAGTAGACAAGACAAGTCTCTAACCCTACAGTACATTAGACAAGACAAGGCTTTAACCCTGTAGTACAGTACAGTAGACAGGACAAGGCTCTAACCCTACAGTACAGTACAGTAGACAAGACAAGGCTCTAACCATACAGTGCAGTATAGTAGACAAGACAAGGCCCTAACCCTACAGTACAGTAGACAGGACAAGGCTCTAACCCTACAGTACAGTACAGTAGACAAGACAAGACGCTAACCCTACAGTACAGTACAGTAGACAACACAAGGCTCTAAACCTACAGTACAGTACATTAGACAGGTCAAGGCTCTAACCCTACAGTACAGTAGACAAGACAAGGCCCTAACCCTACAGTACAATAGACAACACAAGGCTCTAACCCTACAGTACAATACAGTAGACAAGACAAGGCCCTAACCCTACATTACAACACAGTAGACAAGACAAGGCCCTAACCCTACAGTACAATACAGTAGACAGGACAAGGCTCTAACCCTTGTCATGGAAATTTCCTCTATTTACCAAGTCATGAGAGCAAACCACACACAAGTCAGAGTTAGTTATCAAAGTCCATCTTTAATTATATGAGCTCTATCACAACCCTGTGACCCTCAGATCAATTCAGTGTCTATCAATGAATTCTCTGAGAGTCCCTTCCACATTGCAACTGAGATCCTTTAATAGCAAAAGACACACATAGTGAGACAGCATAGGCATAATTTATCGTTCAGCTTTGTTTCCTAAACTATGTTCTCTTCTCAAACTCAGAACCATAAACCAATCCTCCATATCAACAGGGATATATCAAATCCATCCTATCTAGACAAGATCACAGAGACACACTGACTGGCACACAGACATTGTGGAGCCAAGAGATACACGCTTGACCTCTCCCCTCTCTCCGGGCAAGGCAACTCAGTCTTGACATAGAACAGATACTGCAACCCCGCCACAGTATTATACAAAAATAACATTCTGATGAGAAGTAACATACAAACATATGATGAATATAAAACATCTTACCTATGTTACCAACCAATTCTGATTATTCCCCAACACCCTACAGTACAATACAATAGACAAGACAAGGCCGTAACCCTACAGTACATTACAGTAGACAAGACAAGGCTTTAACCCTACAGTGCAGTAGACAAGACAGGACTCTAACCCTACAGTATAGTAGACAAGACAAGGTACTAACCCTACAGTATAGTAGACAAGACAAGGCCCTAACCCTACAGTACAGTAGACAAGACAAGGCCCCAACCCGACAGTATAGTAGACAAGACAAGGCCCCAACCCTAAAGTATAGTAGACAAGACAAGGCTCTAACCCTACAGTACAGTAGACAAGACAAGGCCCTAACCCGACAGTATAGTAGACAAGCAAAGGCCCCAACACTACATTACAGTAGACAAGACAATGTTCTAACCCTACAGTACAGTACAACAGACAAAACAAGTTCCTAACCCTACAGTACAGCTGACAAGACAAGGCTCTAACCCTACAGTACAATACAGTAGACAAGACAAGGCCCTAACCCTACAGTACAGTACAACAGACAAGACAAGTTCCTAACCCTACAGTACAGCTGACAAGACAAGGCTCTAACCCTACAGTACAATACAGTAGACAAGACAAGGCCCTAACCCTACAGTACAGCAGACAAGACAAGGCTCTAACCCTACAGTACAATAGACAAGACAATGTTCTAACCCTACAGTACAATAGACAAGACAAGGCCCTAACCCTATAGTACAGTATAGTACACAAGACAAGGATCTAACCCTACAGTACAATATACAAGACAAGGCTCTACCCTACAGTACAATAGACAAGACAAGGGTCTAACCCTACAGTACAATAGACAAGACAATGTTCTAACCCTACAGTACAATAGACAAGACAAGGCCCTAACCCTATAGTACAGTATAGTACACAAGACAAGGATCTAACCCTACAGTACAATATACAAGACAAGGCTCTAACCCTACAGTACAATATACAAAACAAGGCTATAACCCTACAGTACAATATACAAAACAAGGCTCTAACCCGACAGTACAATAGACAACACAAGGCTCTAACCCTACAGTACAGTACAGTAGAAAAAACAAGGCTCTAACCCTACAGTACAATAGACAAGACAAGGCTCTAACCCTACAGTACAATAGACAAGACAAGGCTCTAACCCTGCAGAACAATATAGTAGACAAGACAAGGCCCTAACCCTACAGTACAGTACAATACAGTAGACAAGACAAAGCTCTAACAACCACAGTACAATAGACAAGACAAGGCCCTAAACCTACAGTACAGTAGACAAGACATTGCTCTAAACCTTCAGTACAATAGACAAGACAAATCAAATCAAATTTTATTTGTCACATACACATGGTTAGCAGATGTTAATGCGAGTGTAGCGAAATGCTTGTGCTTCTAGTTCCGACAATGCAGTAATAACGAACAAGTAATCTAACTAACAATTCCAAAAAAAAAACTACTGTCTTATACACAGTGTAAGGGGATAAAGAATATGTACATAAGGATATATGAATGAGTGATGGTACAGAGCAGCATAGGCAAGATACAGTAGATGATATCGAGTACAGTATATACATATGAGATGAGTATGTAAACCAAGTGGCATAGTTAAAGTGGCTAGTGATATGTCTTATGGCCAACGTGACATGGTGTGATGAAAGAAACATACAGGAACTCAAATCCTTCTGTTCACCTGATTTAGAATTCCTCACAATCAAATGTAGACCGCATTATCTACCAAGAGAATTCTCTTCGATTATAATCACAGCCGTATATATCCCCCCCCAAGCAGACACATCGATGGCTCTGAACGAACTTTATTTAACTCTCTGCAAACTGGAAACGATTTATCCGGAGGCTGCATTCATTGTAGCTGGGGATTTTAACAAGGCTAATCTGAAAACAAGACTCCCTAAATTTTATCAGCATATCGATTGCGCAACCAGGGGTGGAAAGACCCTGGATCATTGTTACTCTAACTTCCGCGATGCATATAAGGCCCTGCCCCGCCCCCTTTCGGAAAAGCTGACCACGACTCCATTTTGTTGATCCCTGCCTACAGACAGAAACTAAAACAAGAAGCTCCCACGCTGAGGTCTGTCCAACGCTGGTCCGACCAAGCTGACTCCACACTCCAAGACTGCTTCCATCACGTGGACTGGGAGATGTTTCGTATTGCGTCAGACAACAACATTGACGAATACGCTGATACGGTGTGCGAGTTCATTAGAACGTGCGTTGAAGATGTCGTTCCCATAGCAACGATTAAAACATTCCCTAACCAGAAACCGTGGATTGATGGCAGCATTCGTGTGAAACTGAAGGCACGAACCACTGCTTTTAATCAGGGCAAGGTGTCTAGTAACATGACTGAATACAAACAGTGCAGCTATTCCCTCCGCAAGGCTATCAAACAAGCTAAGCGCCAGTACAGAGACAAAGTAGAATCTCAATTCAACGGCTCAGACACAAGAGGTATGTGGCAGCGTCTACAGTCAATCACGGACTACAGGAAGAAACCCAGCCCAGTCACGGACCAGGATGTCTTGCTCCCAGGCAGACTAAATAACTTTTTGCCCGCTTTGAGGACAATACAGTGCCACTGACACGGCCTGCAACGGAAACATGCGGTCTCTCCTTCACTGCAGCCGAAGTGAGTAAGACATTTAAACGTGTTAACCCTCGCAAGGCTGCAGGCCCAGACGGCATCCCCAGCCGCGCCCTCAGAGCATGCGCAGACCAGCTGGCCGGTGTGTTTACGGACATATTCAATCAATCCCTATACCAGTCTGCTGTTCCCACATGCTTCAAGAGGGCCACCATTGTTCCTGTTCCCAAGAAAGCTAAGGTAACTGAGCTAAACGACTACCGCCCCGTAGCACTCACATCCGTCATCATGAAGTGCTTTGAGAGACTAGTCAAGGACCATATCACCTCCACCCTACCTGACACCCTTGACCCACTCCAATTTGCTTACCGCCCAAATAGGTCCACAGACGATGCAATCTCAACCACACTGCACACTGTCCTAACCCATCTGGACAAGAGGAATACCTATGTGAGAATGCTGTTCATCGACTACAGCTCGGCATTCAACACCATAGTACCCTCCAAGCTCGTCATCAAGCTCGAGACCCTGGGTCTCGACCCCGCCCTGTGCAACTGGGTACTGGACTTCCTGACGGGCCGCCCCAGGTGGTGAGGGTAGGCAACAACATCTCCTCCCCGCTGATCCTCAACACTGGGGCCCCACAAGGGTGCGTTCTGAGCCCTCTCCTGTACTCCCTGTTCACCCACGACTGCGTGGCCATGCACGCCTCCAACTCAATCATCAAGTTTGCGGACGACACAACAGTGGTAGGCTTGATTACCAACAACGACGAGACGGCCTACAGGGAGGAGGTGAGGGCCCTCGGAGTGTGGTGTCAGGAAAATAACCTCACACTCAACGTCAACAAAACTAAGGAGATGATTGTGGACTTCAGGAAACAGCAGAGGGAACACCCCCCCATCCACATCGATGGAACAGTAGTGGAGAGGGTAGCAAGTTTTAAGTTCCTCGGCATACACATCACAGACAAACTGAATTGGTCAACTCACACAGACAGCATCGTGAGGAAGGCGCAGCAGCGCCTCTTCAACCTCAGGAGGCTGAAGAAATTCGGCTTGTCACCAAAAGCACTCACAAACTTCTACAGATGCACAATCGAGAGCATCCTGGCGGGCTGTATCACCGCCTGGTATGGCAACTGCACCGCCCTCAACCGTAAGGCTCTCCAGAGGGTAATGAGGTCTGCACAACGCATCACCGGGGCAAACTACCTGCCCTCCAGGACACCTACACCACCCGATGCTACAGGAAGGCCATAAAGATCATCAAGGACACCAACCACCCGAGCCACTGCCTGTTCACCCCGCTGCCATCCAGAAGGCGAGGTCAGTACAGGTGCATCAAAGCTGGGACCGAGAGACTGAAAAACAGCTTCTATCTCAAGGCCATCAGACTGTTAAACAGCCACCACTAACATTGAGTGGCTACTGCCAACACACTGTCAATGACACTGACTCTACTCCAGCCACTTTAATCATGGGAATTGATGGGAAATGATGTAAATATATCACTAGCCACTTTAAACAATGCTACCTTATATAATGTTACTTACCCTACATTGTTCATCTCATATGCATACGTTGATACTGTACTCTATATCATCGACTGCATCCTTATGTAATACATGTATCACTAGCCACTTTAACTATGCCACTTGGTTTACATACTTATCTCATATGTATATACTGTACTCGATATCATCTACTGTATCTTGCCTATGCTGCTCTGTACCATCACTCATTCATATATCCTTATGTACATATTCTTTATCCCCTTACACTGTGTATGACAGTAGTTTTTTTTTTGGAATTGTTAGTTAGATTACTTGCTCGTTATTACTGCATTGTCGGAACTAGAAGCACAAGCATTTCGCTACACTCGCATTAACATCTGCTAACCATGTGTATGTGACAAATAACATTTGATTTGATTTGATTTGATGATATAGAGTACAGTATCTACGTATGCATATGAGATGAATAATGTAGGGTAAGTAACATTATATAAGGTAGCATTGTTTAAAGTGGCTAGTGATATATTTACATCATTTCCCATCAATTCCCATTATTAAAGTGGCTGGAGTAGAGTCAGTGTCATTGACAGTGTGTTGGCAGTAGCCACTCAATGTTAGTGGTTGCTGTTTAACAGTCTGATGGCCTTGAGATAGAAGCTGTTTTTCAGTCTCTCGGTCCCAGCTTTGATGCACCTGTACTGACCTCGCCTTCTGGATGACAGCGGGGTGAACAGGCAGTGGCTCGGGTGGTTGATGTCCTTGATGATCTTTATGGCCTTCCTGTAGCATCGGGTGGTGTAGGTGTCCTGGAGGGCAGGTAGTTTGCCCCGGTGATGCGTTGTGCAGACCTCACTACCCTCTGGAGAGGGTTCTAACCCTACAGTACATTAGACAAGACAAGGCTCTAACCCTATAGTACAGTATAGTACACAAGACAAGGCTCTACCCTACAGTACAATAGACAAGACAAGGGTCTAACCCTACAGTACAGTAGACAAGACAATGTTCTAACCCTACAGTACAATATACAAAACAAGGCTCTAACCCGACAGTACAATAGACAAGACAAGGCTCTAACCCTGCAGAACAATATAGTAGACAAGACAAGGCCCTAACCCTACAGTACAATACAGTAGACAAGACAAGGCCTAAACCTACAGTACAGTAGACAAGACATTGCTCTAAACCTTCAGTACAATAGACAAGACAAGGCTCTAACCCTGCAGAACAATATAGTAGACAAGACAAGGCCCTAACCCTACAGTACAGTACAATACAGTAGACAAGACAAAGCTCTAACCCCACAGTACAATAGACAAGACAAGGCCCTAAACCTACAGTACAGTAGACAAGACATTGCTCTAAACCTTCAGTACAATAGACAAGACAAATCAAATCAAATCAAATCAAATTTTATTTGTCACATACACACGGTTAGCAGACGTTAATGCGAGTGTAGCGAAATGCTTGTGCTTCTAGTTCCGACAATGCAGTAATAACGAACAAGTAATCTAACTAACAATTCCCCAAAAAAAACGACTGTCTTATACACAGTGTAAGGGGATAAAGAATATGTACATAAGGATATATGAATGAGTGATGGTACAGAGCAGCATAGGCAAGATACAGTAGATGATATCGAGTACAGTATATACATATGAGATGAGTATGTAAACCAAGTGGCATAGTTAAAGTGGCTAGTGATACATGTATTACATAAGGATGCAGTCGATGATATAGAGTACAGTATCTACGTATGCATATGAGATGAATAATGTAGGGTAAGTAACATTATATAAGGTAGCATTGTTTAAAGTGGCTAGTGATATATTTACATCATTTCCCATCAATTCCCATTATTAAAGTGGCTGGAGTAGAGTCAGTGTCATTGACAGTGTGTTGGCAGTAGACACTCAATGTTAGTGGTGGCTGTTTAACAGTCTGATGGCCTTGAGATAGAAGCTGTTTTTCAGTCTCTCGGTCCCAGCTTTGATGCACCTGTACTGACCTCGCCTTCTGGATGACAGCGGGGTGAACAGGCAGTGGCTCGGGTGGTTGATGTCCTTGATGATCTTTATGGCCTTCCTGTAGCATCGGGTGGTGTAGGTGTCCTGGAGGGCAGGTAGTTTGCCCCCGGTGATGCGTTGTGCAGACCTCACTACCCTCTGGAGAGGGTTCTAACGCTACAGTACATTAGACAAGACAAGGCTCTAACCCTATAGTACAGTATAGTACACAAGACAAGGCTCTACCCTACAGTACAATAGACAAGACAAGGGTCTAACCCTACAGTACAGTAGACAAGACAATGTTCTAACCCTACAGTACAATATACAAAACAAGGCTCTAACCCGACAGTACAATAGACAAGACAAGGCTCTAACCCTGCAGAACAATATAGTAGACAAGACAAGGCCCTAACCCTACAGTACAATACAGTAGACAAGACAAGGCCTAAACCTACAGTACAGTAGACAAGACATTGCTCTAAACCTTCAGTACAATAGACAAGACAAGGCTCTAACCCTGCAGAACAATATAGTAGACAAGACAAGGCCCTAACCCTACAGTACAGTACAATACAGTAGACAAGACAAAGCTCTAACCCCACAGTACAATAGACAAGACAAGGCCCTAAACCTACAGTACAGTAGACAAGACATTGCTCTAAACCTTCAGTACAATAGACAAGACAAATCAAATCAAATCAAATCAAATTTTATTTGTCACATACACATGGTTAGCGGATGTTAATGCGAGTGTAGCGAAATGCTTGTGCTTCTAGTTCCGACAATGCAGTAATAACGAACAAGTAATCTAACTAACAATTCCCCCAAAAAAACTACTGTCTTATACACAGTGTAAGGGGATAAAGAATATGTACATAAGGATATATGAATGAGTGATGGTACAGAGCAGCATAGGCAAGATACAGTAGATGATATCGAGTACAGTATATACATATGAGATGAGTATGTAAACCAAGTGGCATAGTTAAAGTGGCTAGTGATACATGTATTACATAAGGATGCAGTCGATGATATAGAGTACAGTATCTACGTATGCATATGAGATGAATAATGTAGGGTAAGTAACATTATATAAGGTAGCATTGTTTAAAGTGGCTAGTGATATATTTACATCATTTCCCATCAATTCCCATTATTAAAGTGGCTGGAGTAGAGTCAGTGTCATTGACAGTGTGTTGGCAGTAGACACTCAATGTTAGTGGTGGCTGTTTAACAGTCTGATGGCCTTGAGATAGAAGCTGTTTTTCAGTCTCTCGGTCCCAGCTTTGATGCACCTGTACTGACCTCGCCTTCTGGATGACAGCGGGGTGAACAGGCAGTGGCTCGGGTGGTTGATCAAATCAAATCAAATCAAATTTATTTATATAGCCCTTCGTACATCAGCTGATATCTCAAAGTGCTGTACAGAAACCCAGCCTAAAACCCCAAACAGCAAGCAATGCAGGTGTAGAAGCACGGTGGCTAGGAAAAACTCCCTAGAAAGGCCAAAACCTAGGAAGAAACCTAGAGAGGAACCAGGCTATGTGGGGTGGCCAGTCCTCTTCTGGCTGTGCCGGGTGGAGATTATAACAGAACATGGCCAAGATGTTCAAATGTTCATAAATGACCAGCATGGTCGAATAATAATAAGGCAGAACAGTTGAAACTGGAGCAGCAGCACAGTCAGGTGGAAGTTGAAACTGGAGCAGCAGCATGGCCAGGTGGACTGGGGACAGCAAGGAGTCATCATGTCATCATTGATGTCCTTGATGATCTTTATGGCCTTCCTGTAGCATCGGGTGGTGTAGGTGTCCTGGAGGGCAGGTAGTTTGCCCCCGGTGATGCGCTGTGCAGACCTCACTACCCTCTGGAGAGGGTTCTAACCCTACAGTACATTAGCCAAGACAAGGCTCTAACCCTATAGTACAGTATAGTACACAAGACAAGGCTCTACCCTACAGTACAATAGACAAGACAAGGGTCTAACCCTACAGTACAATATACAAGACAAGGCTCTAACCCTGCAGTACAATTCAGTAGACAAGACAAGGCTCTAAACCTACAGTACAATAGACAAGACAAGGCCATAACCCTACAGTACAATAGACAAGACAAGGCTCTAACCCTACAGTATATTAGACAAGACAAGGCTCTAACCCTGCAGTACAATACAGTAGACAAGACAAGGCCCTAACCCTACAGTACAGTACAGCAGACAAGACAAGGCCCTAACCCTACAGTACAGCAGACAAGACAAGGCTCTAACCCTACAGTACAATACAGTAGACAAGACAAGGCCCTAACCCTACAGTACAGCAGACAAGACAAGGCTCTAACCCTACAGTACAGTACAGTAGACAAGACAAGGCTCTAACCATGCAGTACAATACAGTAGACAAGACAAGGCCCTAACCCTACAGTACAGTAGACAAGACAAGGCCCTAACCCCACAATACAATAGACAAGACAAGGCCCTAACCCTACAGTACAATAGACAAGACAAGGCTCTAACCCTACAGTACAGTAGACAAGACAATGCTCTAACCCTTCAGTAATATAGACAAGACAAGGTTCTAACCCTACAGTACAATAGACAAGACAAGGCTTTAACCCTACATTACAATACACAAGACAAGGCTCTAACCCTGCAGTACAATACAGTAGACAAGACAAGGCCCTAACCCTACAGTACAGTACAGCAGACAAGACAAGTTCCTAACCCTACAGTACAGCACACAAGACAAGGCTCTAACCCTACAGTACAATACAGTAGACAAGACAAGGCCCTAACCCTACAGTACAGCAGACAAGACAAGGCTATAACCCTACAGTACAATATACAAAACAAGGCTCTAACCCGACAGTACAATAGACAAGACAAGGCTCTAACCCTACAGTACAGTACAGTAGAAAAAACAAGGCTCTAACCCTACAGTACAATAGACAAGACAAGGCTCTAACCCTACAGTACAATAGACAAGACAAGGCTCTAACCCTACAGTACAATAGACAAGACAAGGCTCTAACCCTGCAGAACAATATAGTAGACAAGACAAGGCCCTAACCCTACAGTACAATACAGTAGACAAGACAAGGCCTAAACCTACAGTACAGTAGACAAGACATTGCTCTAAACCTTCAGTACAATAGACAAGACAAGGTTCTAACCCTACAGTACATTAGACAAGACAAGGGTCTAACCCTATATTACAGTATAGTACACAAGACAAGGCTCTACCCTACAGTACAATAGACAAGACAAGGCTCTACCCTACAGTACAATAGACAAGACAAGGGTCTAACCCTACATTACAATATACAAGACAAGGCTCTAACCCTGCAGTACAATTCAGTAGACAAGACAAGGCTCTGAACCTACAGTACAATAGACAAGACAAGGCTCTAACCCTACAGTATATTAGACAAGACAAGGCTCTAACCCTGCAGTACAATACAGTAGACAAGACAAGGCCCTAACCCTACAGTACAGTAGACAAGACAAGGCTCTAACCCCACAGTACAGTACAGTAGAAAAGACAAGGCCCTAACCCTACAGTACAGCAGACAAGACAAGGCTCTAACCCTACAGTACAGTACAGTAGACAAGACAAGGCTCTAACCCTGCAGTACAATACAGTAGACAAGACAAGGCCCTAACCCTACAGTACAGTAGACAAGACAAGTCTCTAACCCCACAGTACAATAGACAAGACAAGGCCCTAACCCTACAGTACAATATACAAGACAAGGCTCTAACCCTACAGTACAATAGACAAGACAAGGGTCTAACCCTACAGTACAATATACAAGACAAGGGTCTAACCCTACAGTACAATAGACAAGACAAGGCTCTAACCCTATAGTACAGTATAGTACACAAGACAAGGCTCTACCCTACAGTACAATAGACAAGACAAGGGTCTAACCCTACAGTACAATATACAAGACAAGGCTCTAACCCTGCAGTACAATTCAGTAGACAAGACAAGGCTCTAAACCTACAGTACAATAGACAAGACAAGGCCATAACCCTACAGTACAATAGACAAGACAAGGCTCTAACCCTACAGTACAATAGACAAGACAAGGCTCTAACCCTGCAGAACAATATAGTAGACAAGACAAGGCCCTAACCCTACAGTACAGTACAATACTGTAGACAGGACAAGGCTCTAACCCCACAGTACAATAGACAAGACAAGGCCCTAAACCTACAGTACAGTAGACAAGACATTGCTCTAACCCTACAGTACAATAGACAAGACAAGGCTCTAAACCTTCAGTACAATAGACAAGACAAGGTTCTAACCCTACAGTACATTAGACAAGACAAGGCTCTAACCCTATAGTACAGTATAGTACACAAGACAAGGCTCTACCCTACAGTACAATAGACAAGACAAGGGTCTAACCCTACAGTACAATATACAAGACAAGGCTCTAACCCTGCAGTACAATTCAGTAGACAAGACAAGGCTCTAACCCTACAGTACAATAGACAAGACAAGGCTCTAACCCTACAGTATATTAGACAAGACAAGGCTCTAACCCTGCAGTACAATACAGTAGACAAGACAAGGCCCTAACCCTACAGTACAGTACAGCAGACAAGACAAGGAACTAACCCTACAGTACAGCAGACAAGACAAGGCTCTAACCCTACAGTACAGTAGAGTAGACAAGACAAGGCTCTAACCCTGCAGTACAATACAGTAGACAAGACAAGGCCCTAACCCTACAGTACAGTAGACAAGACAAGGCCCTAACCCTACAGTACAATAGACAAGACAAGGCTCTAACCCTACAGTAAAATAGACAAGACAAGGTTCTAACCCTACAGTACAATAGACAAGACAAGGCTTTAACCCTATAGTACAGTATAGTACACAAGACAAGGCTCTACCCTACAGTACAATAGACACGACAAGGCTCTAACCCTACAGTACAATAGACAAGACAAGGCTCTAACCCTGCAGTACAATAGACTAGACAAGGCCCTAACCCTATAGTACAGTATAGTACACAAGACAAGGCTCTACCCTACAGTACAATAGACACGACAAGGCTCTAACCCTACAGTACAATAGACAAGACAAGGCTCTACCCTACAGTACAATAGACAAGACAAGGCTCTAACCCTACAGTACAATACACAAGACAAGGCTCTAACCCTGCAGTACAATACAGCAGACAAGACAAGTTCCTAACCCTACAGTACAGCAGACAAGACAAGGCTCTAACCCTACAGTACAATACAGTAGACAAGACAAGGCCCTAACCCTACAGTACAGCAGACAAGACAAGTCTCTAACCCTACAGTACAGTACAGTAGACAAGACAAGGCCTTAACCCTACAGTACAGCAGACAAGACAAGGCTCTAACCCTGCAGTACAATACAGTAGACAAGACAAGGCCCTAACCCTACAGTACAATAGACAAGACAAGGCCCTAACCCTATAGTACAGTATAGTACACAAGACAAGGATCTAACCCTACAGTACAATATACAAGACAAGGCTCTAACCCTACAGTACAATAGACAAGACAAGGCTATAACCCTACAGTACAATATACAAAACAAGGCTCTAACCCGACAGTTTTTTTTATTTTTTTATTTCACCTTTATTTAACCAGGTAGGCCAGTTGAGAACAAGTTCTCATTTGCAACTGCGACCTGGCCAAGATAAAGCATAGCAGTGTGAGCAGACAACACAGAGTTACACATGGAATAAACAATTAACAAGTCAATAACACAGTAGAAAACAAAGGGGGGAGTCTATATACAATGTGTGCAAAAGGCATGAGGAGGTAGGCGAATAATTACAATTTTGCAGATTAACACTGGAGTGATAAATGATCAGATGGTCATGTACAGGTAGAGATATTGGTGTGCAAAAGAGCAAGTAAATAAATAAAAACAGTATGGGGATGAGGTAGGTGAAAATGGGTGGGCTATTTACAATTAGACTATGTACAGCAGCAGCGATCGGTTAGCTGCTCAGATAGCTGATGTTTGAAGTTGGTGAGGGAGATAAAAGTACAATAGACAAGACAAGGCTCTAACCCTACAGTACAATACACAAGACAAGGCTCTAACCCTGCAGAACAATATAGTAGACAAGACAAGGCCCTAACCCTACAGTACAATACAGTAGACAAGACAAGGCTCTAACCCCACAGTACAATAGACAAGACAAGGCCCTAAACCTACAGTACAGTAGACAAGACATTGCTCTAAACCTTCAGTACAATAGACAAGACAAGGTTCTAACCCTACAGTACATTAGACAAGACAAGGCTCTAACCCTATAGTACAGTATAGTACACAAGACAAGGCTCTACCCTACAGTACAATAGACAAGACAAGGGTCTAACCCTACAGTACAATAGACAAGACAATGTTCTAACCCTACAGTACAATAGACAAGACAAGGCCCTAACCCTATAGTACAGTATAGTACACAAGACAATGATCTAACCCTACAGTACAATAGACAAGACAAGGCTATAACACTACAGTACAATATACAAAACAAGGCTCTAACCCGACAGTACAATAGACAAGACAATGCTCTAACCCTTCAGTAAAATATACAAGACAAGGTTCTAACCCTACAGTACAATAGACAAGACAAGGCTTTAACCCTATAGTACAGTATAGTACACAAGACAAGGCTCTACCCTACAGTACAATAGACACGGCAAGGCTCTAACCCTACAGTACAATACACAAGACAAGGCTCTAACCCTGCAGTACAATACAGTAGACAAGACAAGGCCCTAACCCTACAGTACAGTACAGCAGACAAGACAAGTTCCTAACCCTACAGTACAGCAGACAAGACAAGGCTCTAACCCTACAGTACAATACAGTAGACAAGACAAGGCCTTAACCCTACAGTACAGCAGACAAGACAAGGCTCTAACCCTGCAGTACAATACAGTAGACAAGACAAGGCCCTAACCCTACAGCACAGTAGACAAGACAAGGATTTAACCCTACAGTACAGTACAGTAGACAACACAAGGCTCTAACCCTACAGTACAGTAGACAGGACAAGGCCCTAACCCTACAGTACAATACAGTAGACAAGAAAAGGCCGTAGCCCTACAGTACAGTAGATAAGACAAGGCTTTAACCCTACAGTACAATAGACAAGGCTTTAACCATATAGTACAGTATACAAGACAAGGCCCTAACCCTACAGTACAGTAGACAAGACAGGGCTCTAACCCTACAGTACAATAGACAAGACAAGGCTCTAACCCCACAGTACAATAGACAAGACAAGGCTCTAACCCTACAGTACAGTAGACACGGCAACGCCCTAACCCTACAGTACAGTAGACAAGACAAGGCCCTAACCCTACAGTACAATAGACAAGACAAGGCTCTAACCCTACAGTTTCAGTAGACAAGACAAGGAACTCAATATCTAACTCTGACCAGCTTAAGTCGTCATCAGATGTCGTTGGGCAAATGCCATCTGAACAGAGCTTAACTGGAAGTGATTGGTGGTGAGCCGACTAACTCCCTCCTTCTTTCCTGAGGAGACAGCAGTCCGACAACCCTTGAGAGAGGTTGTAGTGGATACCACTGCTTACTGAGTTAACACAAGGAAAATGGTGGTGAATGGCTTTCTCAGACCTATGGAATACTGACTTTGCTCTTGGTTAGGCTCTGGCATTGAAGATAAATCATCATTATGAGACATAAGGAACCTCTGCATCGCTTGGCTCTTGGTTGGCTCTGGAATTCCTGATTTGGAATTCATTTGGATTAACTACGCGGGATCATTGCAATTTGAAACCAAAAGCCAGACTTCTTGGTGTGCTTGGGCTCCTTCCCACGACCTGTTGACTTGGTTCTTCTCTGAAACACTGTGGATATTATACATAATAGAGACAGAGAGACAGAGAGAAAGAGAAAGAGAGATAGAGAGAGAGAGAGAGAGAGAGAGAGAGAGAGAGAGAGAGAGAGAGAGGTCAGGCCTGACAGGCAGCAGTCAAAGGAAACTTCCTGTAGTTCTGTGGCAGAGTGTTTGAGCCGGCTTACCAGAATAAATAATTACTGTACGTTATTATAAGGCATGAACTCCCTTTCAAAGAGCACAAAGAGCAGGGGGAAGCAGCGACAGTGTTCTGCCGGAGACGGTGTTGACGCGGCCCTATATTGCCCCCTCCATGGGGTACGGCTCGGCCATCTCTGTGAGTATTGGGGGACAGAAAGAGGAGGTTTCTGTGTGTTCTCTCTGTATGTGTGTAGATTTTATTTTCCGCTGTGTCGTTCTCCCTAGTTTGGCTGTTGGACAGTAAAGCAGCTTTGGGAAAGTCCAACTGGCCAGGCTGGGTGTTAAAGGGGCGGAGCAACAAAGACGGATTATAGACCACACTGGGAGGACGCGTTGGAAATTAGTTTTTTATTTGTAATTTTATTTAATTAGGCAAGTCAGTTATGAACAAATTCTTATTTACAATGGCGGCCTACCAAAAGGCAAAAGGCCTCCTGCGGGAACGGGGGCTGGGATTAAAAATACATTTAATAAAAATATAGGACAAAAATTACATCATGACAAGAGAGACAACACAACACTACATAAAGAGAGACCTAAGACAACAACATAGCATGGCAGCAACACATGACAACACAGCATGGTAGCAACACAACATGACATCATGGTAGCAACACAACATGACAACATGGTAGCAAAACAACATAACTACAACATGGTAGCAACACAACAGGACAACAACATGGTAGCAACACAGCATGGTAGCAACACAACAGGACAACAATATGGTAGCAACACAACATGACAACAACACGGTAGCAACACAGCATGGTAGCAACACAACAGGACAACAATATGGTAGCAACACAACATGACAACAACACGGTAGCAACACAGCATGGTAGCAACACAACAGGACAACAACATGGTAGCAACACAACAAGACAACAACATGGTATCAACACAACAGGACAACAACATGGTAGCAACATAACATGGCAGCAGCACAGGGTACAAACATTATTGGGCACAGGGTTAGGCCCACACAGGCCCAGGACCACTCACTACAGTGTTAGGCCCACACAGGCCCAGGACCACTCACTACAGGGTTAGGCCCACACAGGCCCAGGACCACTCACTACAGGGTTAGGCCCACACAGGCCCAGGACCACTCACTACAGGGTTAGGCCCACACAGGCCCAGTACCACTCACTACCTCATTTTAAAGGGGTAATGTTGATTAATGTGTTTATATTGAGTAGACATACCTGTCAGGATTTGTCACATTTGACAAAAACTTCCTGTATGTCAACAGACTTGACATACTTGGTTGATGGACATACACTATATATACAGAGGTATGTGGACACCCCTTCATACACTATATATACAGAAGTATGTGGACACCCCTTCATACACTATATATACAGACATATGTGGACACCCCTTCATACACTATATATACAGAAGTATGTGGACACCCCTTCATACACTATATATATACAGAAGTATGTGGACACCTCTTCATACACTATATATACAAATGTATGTGGACACCCCTTCAAATGACTGGATTCAGCTATTTCAGCCACACCCCTTTCTGACAGATGTAGAAATTTGAGCGCACAGCCATGCAATCTCCATAGACAAACATTGGCAGTAGAATGGCCTTACTGAAGAGCTCAGTGACTTTCAATGTGGCAGCGTCATAGGATACCACATTTCCAACAAGTCAGTTCATAAAATATCTGCCCTGCTGGAGCTGCCTCGGTCAACTGTGAGTGTTGTTATTGTGAAGTAAGAAAGTCTAGGAGCAACAACAGCTCAGCCACGAAGTGGTAGACCACACAAGCTCACAGAACGGGACTGAATGCTAAAGTGTGTAGCGTGTAAAAATCGTCTGTCCTCGGTTGCAACACTCACTATTAAGTTCTAAGCTGTCTCTGGAAGCAACGCCAGCACAATAATTGTTTGTCGGGAGCTCATAAAATGGGTTTCCATGGCCAAGCTGCCGCACACAAGCCTAAGATCACCACGCACAATGCTAAAGCATTGGCTGGAGTGTTGTGAAGCACACCGCCATTGGGCCTCACTAATGCTCGTGGCTGAATGGAAGCAAGTCCCTGCAACAATGTTCCAACATCTAGTGGAAAGCTTTCCCACGAGAGTGAAGGCTGTTATAGCAGCAAAGGGAGGACCGACTCCATATTAATGACCATGATTTTGGAATGAGATGTTCGACAACCAGGTGTCCAGATACTTTTGGTAATATAGTGTAAGAGTAATTGAGGCAATTTATGATGAGATTAGGTTGAGTATTGATGTTCAGTGGTAGCAGCTGATATTTCAAGATGTAGGATGGTTGTTTGAGGGTATATTTCTATACTCCTTGGTTTTCTGTATCTAAAGTATAGTGGTGGATATTAAAGTATAGTGGTGGATGTTGAAGTTTAGTGGTGGATATTGAAGTGTAGTGGTGGATATTGAAGTATAGTGGTGGATATTGAAGTATAGTAGTGGATATTTAAGTGTAGTTGAAAATATTGAAGTGTAGTGGTGGATATTGAAGTGTAGTTGAAAATATTGAAGTGTAGTGGTGGATATTGAAGTATAGTGGTGGATATTGAAGTGTAGTTGAAAATATTGAAGTGTAGTGTTGGATATTCAGGTATAGTGGTGGATATTAAAGTATAGTGGTGGATATTGAAGTGTAGTGGTGGATATTGAAGTGTAGTGGTGGATATTGAAGTGTAGTTGAAAATATTGAAGTGTAGTGGTGGATATTGAAGTGTAGTTGAAAATATTGAAGTGTAGTGGTGGATATTGAAGTATAGTGGTGGATATTGAAGTGTAGTGGTGGATATTGAAGTATAGTGGTGGATATTGAAGTGTAGTTGAACATATTGAAGTGTAGTGGTGGATATTCAGGTAGAGTGGTGGATATTGAAATATAGTGGTGGATATTGAAGTGTAGTGGTGGATATGGAAGTGTAGTAGTGGATATTGAAGTGTAGTGGTGGATATTCAGGTATAGTGGTGGATATTCAGATATAGTGGTGGATATTGAAGTGTAGTAGTGGATATTGAAATATAGTGGTGGATATTGAAGTGTAGTTGAACATTTTGAAATATAGTGGTGTATATTGAAGTGTAGTGGTGGATTTTGAAGTGTAGTGGTGGATATTGAAGTGTAGTGGTGGATATTGAAGTGTAGTGGTGGATATTGAAGTGTAGTTGTGGATATTGAAGTGTAGTTGAAAATATTGAAGTGTAGTGGTGGATACTGAAGTGTAGTGGTGGATATTGAAGTGTAGTGGTGGATATTGAAGGGTAGTTGTAGATATTGAAGTGTAGTTGAAAACATTGAAGTGTAGTGTTGGATACTGAAGTTTAGTGGTGGATATTGAAGTGTAGTGGTGGATATTGAAGTGTAGTGGTGGATATTCAGGTATAGTGTTGGATATTCAGGTATAGTGGTGGATATTCAGGTATAGTGATGGATATTGAAGTGTAGTGGTGGATATTGAAGTGTAGTGGTGGATATTAAAGTGTAGTGCTGGATATTAAAGTGTAGTGCTGGATATTAAAGTGTAGTTGAAAATATTGAATTTTAGTGGTGGATATTGAAGTATAGTGTTGAAGTAAATTACCAATCTGTTCTTCCTACTATCACGGCCACCTAATCATCCCCAGTTTCCAATTGGCTCATTCGTCCCCCTTCCCCTCCCCTGTGTTCCCGTGGTCGTTGCTGTAAATGAGAATGTTTTCTCAGTCAATTTACCTGGTGAAATAGGGTTCAAAATAAAATAAAATAATCTCTATGAAGCAGGTGTTTGGACGATATAGTCACAGATGTTGTTAAACCCAAGACGTAGTCAAGGGCAGGCAAACCATGCCAAATATATCCTCCAAACACCGGCTTCGAGGGCATTATTACTTTTGTACAACGGGTTACCAACATATTCAAATAATGATTGACGTATTTTAGTTGAAAACGTTATTTTGATGAATTTATTCATACTTTCCACGAGATATTGTCCCAACACAACCTAGGGATGCTACCCAAGCCGGGTGGTTGTACATTCTATCAGTTAGGTTACCAGAGATGCGACCAGGATGGCGTGAAGAGTGAAAAGTTAGCTAGTGAACCAGGTTGGTGTAGTTCTCGGCCTAGCTTGTGAAACAGGATGGTGTGGAAAGTTAGACCTAGCTAATGAAACAAGTTGGTGTGGGAAGTTAGACCTAGCTAATGAAACAGGTTGGTTTAGGAAGTTAGACCTAGCTAATGAAACAAGTTGGTTTGGAAAATTAGGCAAGGCTAGTGAAACAGGTTGGTGTTGAGAGTGTAGAGAGTTCAGCCTAGCTAGTGAAACAGGTTGGGGTGGAGTGAGTGGAGAGTTAGGTGTAGCTAGTGAAACAGGGTGGTGTAAAGAGTTGAGCGTTAGACCTAGCTAGTGAACCAGGTAGGTGTGGAAAATTAAGCTTATCTAATAAAACAGGTTGGGTAGAGATTTAGGCCGATCTAGTGAAACAGGTTGGTGTGCAGTGTGTGGAGAGTTAGGCGTATTTAGTGAAACAGCTCGGTGTGCAGTTTGTGGAGTGTTAAACAGGTTGGTGTGGAAAGTTAAGAATAGGTAGAGAAACAGGTTGGTGTGGAGAAAGTGGAGTGTTAGTCTTAGCAAGTGAAACAGGATGGTGTGGAGAGTTAGGGCTAACTAGTGAAACAGGTTGGTGTGTAGAGCATTGAGTGTTGAACCTAACTAGTTTAAACATGGTTTGTGTGGTGAATTAAGACTAGCTAGTGAAACACATTGGTGTGGAGAGTGCGTAGTGCTATGCTATGCCTAGATAGTGAAACAGGTTGGTGTTGAGAGATTGGAGAGCTAGGCCTAGCTGCTGAAAAAGATTGGTTTGGCGAGTATGAACTGTTTGGCCTAGCTTGTAAAAAACGTTGGTGTGGAGAGCGGAAAGTTAGGCCTAGCTAGTGAAACAGGTTAGTGTGGAGAGTTAGGCCTAGCTAGTGAAACAGGTTTGTATGGAGAGAGTGGATAGTTAGACCTAGCTTGTGATAAAATGTGGTGTGGAGAGTGGAATGTAAGGCCGAGCTAGTGAACCAGGATGATGTAGAGTTTTAGGCCTATCTAATGAAACAGGTTGGTGTATAGAGATAGGCAAGGCTAGTGAAATAGGCTGTTGTGGAGAATGTGGAGTGTTCATCCTAGCTAGTGTAACATGTTGGTGTGGAGCGTAAGGCCTAGCTGGTGAAAAAGGTTGGTGTGGAGAGTGTGGAGAGTTAGGCCTAGCTAGTGAAAAAGGTTGGTTTGGAGAGTGAAGATATTTGCCTAGCTAGTGAAACAGGTTGGTGTGGAGAGTTAGGTCTAGCTCGTGAAAAATGTTGGTGTGATAGAGTTAGGCCGAGCTAGTAAAAAAGGTTTATATGGAGAGTTAGGCCTATCTAATGAAACACGTTGATGTAGAGTGTCAGGCCTGGCTAGGGAGACAGATTGGTGTGAAGAGAATGGAGAGTTAGGCCTAGCAAGTGAAACAGGTTGGTATGGAGAGTTAGTCATAGCTAGTGAAACAGGTTGGTGTTGTGAGTCTGGAGAGTTAGGCCTAGCTAGCAAAACAGATTGGTGGAGAAAGTGAAATTGTTTTCTTGATAGTGAACCAGGTTGGTGTGGAGAGTGTTTAGAGTTAGGCCTAGATTGTGAAACAGGTTGGTGTGGAAAGAGAGAAGATGATGAAACAGGGTAGTGTGGAGAGAGTGGAAATGTAGTCCTAGCTAGCCAAACAGGTTGGTGTGGAAAATTTGTAGTAACTAGTGTAAGAGTTTGGTGTGTAGAGTGTGGAGAGTTAGGCCTAGCTATTGAAACACGTTGGTGTGGAGAGTTAAGCAAATCAAATCAAATCAAATTGTATTAGTCACATGCACCGAATAGGTGAAATGCTTACTTACGAGCCCCTAACCAACAATGCAGTTAAAAAAAATACAGATAAGAGCAACAGTAAACTAACGATAGCGAGACTATATACAGGGGGGTACCGGTACAGAGTCAATGTGCCGGTTAGTTGAGATACATGTAGGTAGAGTTATTAAAGTGACTATAGATGATAACAACATAGAGTAGCAGCGGTGTAAAAGAGGAAGGGGGGGGTCAACGCAAGTAGTCTGGGTAGACATTTAATTAGATGTTCAGGAGTGTAATGGCTTGGGGGTAGAAGCTGTTTAGAAGCCTCTTGGATCTTGACTTGGCGCTCTGGTACCGCTTGCCGTGCGGTAGCAGAGAGAACACTCTATGATTAGGGTGGCTTTGACAATTTTTAGGGCCTTCCTCTGACACCGCCTGGTATAAAAGTCCTGGACGGCAGGAAGCTTGGCCCAGTGATGTACTGGGCCGTTTGCACGACCCTCTGTAATGCCTTGAAGTCGAAGGCCAAGCAGTTGCCATACCAGGCAGTGATGCAACCAGTCAGGATGCTCTCGATGGTTCATCTGTAGAACCTTTTGAGGATCTGAGGACCCATGTCAAATCTTTTCAGTCTCCTGTTGGGGAAGAGGTTTTGTTTTGCCCTCTTCACGACTGTCTTGGTGTGCTTGGACCATGTTAGTTTGTTGGTGATGTGGATGCCAAGGAACTTGAAGCTCTCAACCTACTCCACTACAGCCCCGTCGATGAGAATTGGGGCGTGCTCAGTCCTCTTTTTCCTGTAGTCCACAATCATCTCCTTTGTCTTGATCACGTTGAGGAAAGGCTGTTGTCCTGGCACCACACGGCCAGGTCTCTGACCTCGTTCCTATAGGCTGTCTCGTCATTGTCGGAGATCAGGCCTAACACTGTTGTATCATTGGCAAACTTAATGATGTTGTTGAAGTCACGCCTGGCCGTGCAGTCATGAGTGAACAGGGAGTTTGAGTTTATTTAACATTTTTACAGGGACAGTGCACATTAATCAACGTTTCAGTAAAAGTGCCGGTTTTAGCCAGCCGGCTAATTTCCAACCCCAGTCCCTGGGCAGGTTATTAAAAACAATTACAATAACAGTACAGACAATCATTGAGCAGTGAGCACACGCAGAGCAACATGAGACAAGAATGACGTAGCATGCAGACTGAGCAACAAAGCACAAAATGCAACAATTCAAGAATACAGGATGGGACTGAGCACGCACCCCGGAGGGGCTCGTGTTGAGAATCAGCGTGGCGGATGTGTTGTTACTTACCCTTACCACCTGGGGGCGGTCCGTCAGGAAGTCCAGGATCCAGTTGCAGAGGGAGGTGTTTAGTCCCAGGGTCCTTAACTTTGTGATGAGCTTTGAGGGCAATATGGTGTTGAACGCTGAGCTGTAGTCAATGAATAGCATTCTCACATAGGTGTTCCTTTTGTCCAGGTGGGAAAGGGCAGTGTAGAGTGCAGTAGAGATTGCATCATCTGTGTATCTGTTGGGGCAGAATGCAAATTGGAGTAGGTCTAGAGTTTTTTATATTTATGTATATTTTAATTTCACCTTTATTTAACCAGGTAGGCTAGTTGAGAACAAGTTCTCTTTTACAACTGCAACCTGGCCAAGATAAAGCAGTGCAACACAAACAACACAGAGTTACACATGGAATAAACAAAACATACAGTCAATAACACAGTAGAAAAAAAGTATTAATACAGTGTGTGGAAATGAGGTAAGATAAGGGAGGTAAGGCAATAAATTTAGCAGTTAATCACTTGATTAATATACTGGAGTGATAGATGTGCAGAAGATGAATGTGCAAGTAGAGATACTGGGGTGCAAAGGAGCAAAAAATAAATAAATAACAATATGGGGATGAGGTAGTTGGATGGGCAGATGGGCTATGTACAGGTGGGCTATGTACAGGTGCAGTGATCTGTGAGCTGCTCTGACAGCTGGTGCATAAAGTTAGTGAGAGAGATATGAGTCTCCAGCTTCAGTGATTTTTGCAATTCGTTCCAGTCATTGGCAGCAGAGAACTGGAAGGAAAGATGGCCAAAGGAGGAATTGGCTTTGGGGGTGACCAGTGAAATATACCTGCTGGAGTGCGTGCTACAGGTGGGTGCTGCTTTGGTGACCAGTGAGCTGAGATAAGGTGGGGCTTTAATTAACTAGCAAAGACTTATAGATGACCTGGAGCCAGTGGGTTTGGTGACTAATATGAAGTGAGGGCCAGCCAACGAGAGTATACAGTTTGCAGTGGTGGATAGTGTTTGGGGCTTTGGTGACAAAACGGATGGCACTGTGATAGACTGCATCCAATTTGCTGAGTAGAGTGTTGGAGGCTATTTTGTAAATGACATCGCCGAAGTCAAGAATCGGTAGGATAGTCAGTTTTACGAGGGTATGTTTGGTAGTGAGTGAAGGATGCTTTGTTGCGAAATAGGATGCCGATTCTAGATTTAATTTTGGATTGGAGATGTTTAATGTGAGTCTGGAAGGAGAGTTTACAGTCTAACCAGACACCTAGGAATTTGTAGTTGTCCACATAGAACCGTCCAGAGTAGTGATGTTGGACAGGCGGGCAGGTGCTGGTAGCGATTGGTTGAAGAGCATGCATTTAGTTTTACTTGCATTTAAGGGCAGTTGGAGGCCACGGAATGAGAGTTGTATGGAATTGAAGCTCGTCTGGAGGTTAGTTAACACAGTGTCCAAAGAAAGGCCAGAAGTATACAGAATGGTGTCGTCTGCGTAGAGGTGGATCAGAGACTCACCAGCAGCAAGAGCGACATCATTGATTTATACAGAGAAGAGAGCCGGCCCGAGAATTGAACCCTGTGGCACCCACATAGAGACTGCCAGAGGTCCGGACAACAGGCCCTCCGATTTGACACACTGAACTCTGTCTGAGACGTAGTTGGTGAACCAGGTGAGGTAGTCATTTGAGAAACCAAGGCTGTTGAGCCTGCCGATAAGAATGTGACTATTGACAGAGTCGAATGCCTTGGCCAGGTCGATGAGTAGAGCTGCATAGTATTGTCTCTTATCGATGGAAGTTATAATTTCTTTTAGGAATTTCTTTTAGGAGCATGGCTGAGGTGCACCCATGACCAGCTCTGAAACCAGATTGTATAGCGGAGAAGGTACGGTGGGATTCTAAATGGTCGGTGATCTGTTTGTTAATTTGGCTTTCGAAGACCTTAGAAAGGCAGGGTAGGATAGATATAGGTCTGTAGCTGTTTGGGTCTAGAGTGACTCCCTCTTCGAAGACCGCGGCGGGGTTCCAATCCTTGGGAATCTCTGACGATGCGAAAGAGAAGTTGAACAGGCTAGTAATTAGGGTTCCAACAATTTCAGCTTATAATTTTAGAAAGAGAGGGTCCAGATTGTCTAGTCCTGCTGATTTGTAGGGGTCCAGATTTTGCAGCTCTTTCAGAACATCAGCTATCTGGATTTGGGTGAAGGAAAAATGGGGAGGCTTGGGCAAGTTGCTGTGGGGGGTGTAGGGCTGTTGACCAGGGTAGGGGTGGCCAGGTGGAAAGCGTGGCCGGCCGTAAGAAAAATCTGTATTGAAATTCTCAATTATTGTGGATTTATCAGTGGTGACAGTGTTTCCTAGCCTCAGTGCAGTGGGCAGCTGGGAGGAGGTGCTCTTATTCGCCATGGACTTTACAGTGTCCCAAAACCTTTTGAGTTTGTGCTGCAGGATGCAAATTTCTGTTTGGAAAAGCTAGCCTTTGCATTCCTAGCTGCCTGTGTATATTGGTACCTAACTTCCCTGAAAAGTCATATATCACGGTGGCTATTCGATTCTAATGTAGTACACCACAGGATGTTTTTGTGCTGGTCAAGGGCAGTCAGGTCTGGAGTGAACCATATCTGTTCCTGAATGATTTTTTTTTAAACGGGGCATGCTTATTTAAGATTGTGAGGAAAGCACTTTTAAAGAATAGCCAGAATAACCTTCTACTGACAGAATGAGGTCACTATCCTTCCAGGATCCCCGGGCCAGGTGGGTTAGAAAGGCGTTCTCTGAAGTGTTTTAGGGTGATGTATGGTGACAAATGAGGGGTGGTCATTTGACAGCAGACCCATTACGGACGCAAGCAATGAGGCAGTGATCGCTGAGATCCTGGTTGAAGACAGCGGAGGTGTATTTGGAGGGCAGGTTGGTTAGGATGATATCTATGAGGGTGCCTGTGTTTACGGATTTGGGCTTGTACTTGGTAGGTTCATTGATAATTTTTATGAGATTGATGGCATCAAGCTTAGATGGTAGGATGGCCGGGGTGTTAAGGGTGTCCCAGTTTAGGTCACCGAACAGCACGAGCTCTGAAGATAGATGGGGTGGCAAATCAATTCACATTGTGTCCAGGGCACAGCTGAGGGCAAAAGGTGGTCTATAGCAAGCGGCAACGGTGAGAAACTTGTTTCTGGAAAGATGGATTTTTAAAAGTAGAAGCTCAAATTGTTTGGGCACAGACCTGGATAGTAAGACAGAACTCTGCAGGCTATCTCTACAGTAGATTGCAACTCCACCCCTTTGGCAGTTCTATCTTGTCGGAAAATGTTATAGTTAGGGATGGACATTTCAGGGTTTTTGGTGGCCTTCCTAAGACAGGATTCAAACATGACTAGGACATCTGGGTTGGCAGAGTGTGCTAAAGCAGTGAATAAAACAAACTTAGGGAGGAGGCTTCTAATGTTAACATGCATGAAACCAAGGCTATTATGGTTACAGAAGTCATCAAATGAGAGCACCTGGGGAATAGGAGTGGAGCTAGGCACTGCAGATCCTGGATTAACCTCTACGTCACAAGAGGAGCAGAGGAGGAATAGGATAAGGGTATGGCTAAAAGCTATAAGAACTGGTTGTCTAGTGCATTCGGAACAGAGGGTTAAAGGAGCAGGTTTCTGGGCGCGGTAGAATAGATTCAATGCATTATGTTCAGACAAAGGTATGGTAGGATGTGAATGCAGTTGAGGTAAACCTAGGCATTGAGTGAAGATGAGAGAGGTATTGTCTCTAGAGACATCAATTAAACCAGATGAGGTCACCGCATGTGTGGGAGGTGGGACAAGAGATTTAGCTAATGCATATTGAGCAGGGCTGGAGGCTCTACAGTGAAATTAGACAATAGTCACTAACCAAAACAGCAATGGACAAGGCATATTGACATTAAGGAGAGGCATGCGTAGTCGAGTGATCATTGGGTCCAGTGAGTAGCTGGGCGGGCTGGAGACGGCGATTCAGACAGCTAGCAGGCCTGGGATAGCAGGCTAGCAGAAGGGCCTTGGAGGGATGTCGCAACGGAAGAAGTCTGTTGTAGTCCCTTTGTGCTTTTACGTCGGCAGTCCAGTCGTGATGGATCAGTTTCTGGGATAATGGTGTTGATATGAGCCATGACCAGCCTTTCAAAGCACTTCATGGCTACAGACGTGAGTGCCAAGGATCAGTAGTTGTTTAGGCAGGTTACCTTAGTGTTCTTGGGCACAGGCACTACGTTGGTCTGCTTAAAACATGTTGGAATTATAGACTCAGACAGGGAGATGTTGAAAATGTCAGTGAAGACACTTACCGGTTGGTCAGCGCATGCTTGCAGTACACATTCTGGTAATCTGACTGGCCCTGCAGCCCTGTGAATGTTGACCTGTTTAAAGGTCTTACTCACATTGGCTGCGGAGAGCGTGATCACACAGTCTTCCAGAACAGCTGGTGCTCTGATGTGTGTTTCGGTGTTATTTGCCTCGAAGCGAGCATAGAAGCAGTTTAGGTTGTCTGGTCGGCTCGTGTCATTGGGCAGCTCTAAGCTGGGCTTCCCATTTTAGTCTCTAATGGTTTGCAGGCCCTGCTACATCTGACTTGCGTCAGAGCCGGTGAAGTACGATTCGATCTTAGTCCTATATTGACGTTTTGCCTGTTTGATGGTTCATCGGATGGCATAGCTGGATTTCTTATAAGCTTCCAGGTTAGAGTTCCACTCCTTGAAAGCGGTAGCTCACGCCTTCAGCTCAGTGTGGATATTGCCTGTAATCCATAGCTTCTGGTTGGAGTATGTACGTACTGTCACTGTGGGGACGACATCATCGATGGACTTATTGATGAAGCCAATGACTGATATGGTGTACTCCTCAATTCCAGTCTGCACTAGCAAAACAATCCTGTAGCTTAGCATTTGCTTCATCTGACCACTTTTTTAAATTGATTTAGTCACTGGTGCTTCATGCTTTAATTTTGGCTTGTAAGCAGGAATCAGGAGGATATAATTATGGTCAGATTTGACAAATGGAGGGTGGGGGAGAGCTTTGTACGTCTCTGTGTGTGGAGTAAAGGTGGTCTAGTCCCCCCCCCCCCTAGTAACACATTTAACATGCTGGTAGAAATTTGGTAAAACGGATTTAAGTTTCCCTGCAGTAAAGTCCCCGGCCACTAGGAGTGCTGCCTTTCGGTGAGCGTTATCTTGTTTGATTATGGAGGAACACAGCTCATTCAATGCTGTCTTAGTTCCAGCTTCTGACTGTGGGTGTATGTAAACAGCTACGAAGAATACTGATGAAAACTCTCTAGGTAGGTAGTGTGGTCTACAGTTTATCATGAGATACTCTCCCTCAGGCTAGCAATAGTTTGAGACTTCCTTAGATATCGTGTACCAGCTGTTATTTACAAAAACACATTGTCCACCTCCCCATTTCTTACCAGACGCCGCTATTGTATCCTGCCGGTGCAGCGTAAAACCAGCCAGCTGTATGTTGATAGTGTTGTATTTCAGCCACATCTCTGTGAAGCATCAGATATGACAGTTTTGAATGTCCCGTTGGTAGTTTCATCTTCTGCGTAGGTAATCTGTTTTATTGTCCAAAGATTGCACATTTGCTAGCAGAATGGAAGGAAGTGGGGGTTTATTCCATTGCCTACGAATTCTCAGGAGGCAGCCCGCCCTCTGGCCCCTTTTTCTCCACCTCCTCTTCACACAAATCACAGGGATCTGGGCCTGTTCCCGAGAAAGGAGTATATTGTTCGCGTCGGGCGCATCAGACTCGTTAAAGGAAAAAAAGGATTCTGCCAGTCCGTGGACAGTAATTGCAGTCCTGATGTCCAGAAGTTATTTTCGGTCATAAAAGACAGTAGTGGCATCATTATGTACAAAATAAGTAAAAAAATAAGTTACAACCAATGAAAATAAATGAACAAAAAAACAATCGGTTGGGGGCACGTAAAACGTCTGCCTTCTTCTCCGGCGCCATCTAATCCTAGGTAGTGAAACAGGTTGGTATGGAGAGAGTGGCGTAGCTTGTGAAAGAAATTGGTGTGGAGATGTAGGCATGTGGAGAGTGAATAGATGTGCCTATCTAGTGAAACAGGTTGGTGTTGAGAGCCTGGAGAGTTAGGCCTAGCTATTTAAAAACATTGGTGTGGAGAGTAAGGCCTAGCTAGTAAAACATGTAACTGTGGAGATTTAGGCCTAGCTATCAAAACAGGTTGGTGTGGAGAGTCAGGCCTAGCTATTGAATCATGTTGGTGTGGAGAGTTGATCATAGGTAGTGAAGCATGTTGGTGTGGCGAGTTAGGCATAGCTAGTAATACAGGCTGTTGTGAATAATTAGGCCTAGCAAGTGAAACAGGTTAATATGGAGAGAGTGGAGAGTTAGGCCTAGCTGGTGGAATGTGTTTATGTGGAGACTTAGGCCTAGCCTGTGACATAACTTGCTGAGGAGAGAATGGAAAGTTACGCCTAGCTAATGAAACAGGTCGGTGTGGAGAGAGTAGAGGGTTAGGCCTAGCTAGTGAAACATGTTGGAGTGGAGAGTTAGGCCTAGCTGGTGAAGTAGGTTGGTTTGGAGAGTTAGGCTTAGGTAGTGAAACATGTTGGTCTGGATAGTTTAGCCTAGATAGTGAAACAGCTTGGTGTGAAGAGTGTGAAGCGTTAGGCCTAGATAGTGAAACAGCTTGTTGTGAAGAGAGATGAGAGTTAGGCCTAGAAAGTGAAACAGGTTGGTGTGGAGAGTTAGTAAAAACATTTAGTGTGGAGAGGACTAGCTAGCGAAACAGGTTGGTGTAGAGAGAGTGCAAAGTTAGTCCTAGCTAGTGAAACAGGTTGGCGTTGAGACTTGGGTGTAGGTAGTGAAACAGGTTGGTGTGGATAGTTAGTTGTAGCTAGTGAAACAGGTTGGCGTTGAGATTTGGGTGTAGGTAGTGAAACAGGTTGGTGTGGATAGTTAGTTGTAGCTAGTGAAACAGGTTGGTTTGGAGAGCTAGGCATAGTTAGTGAAACAGTTCGTGGGCAGAGTTTGGCATGGCTAGTGAAAGGTTGGTTTGGAGAGTGTGAGGTGTTAGGCCTAGACAGTGAAACAGGTTGGTGTGGAGAGTTAGTAAAACATTTTAGTGTGGAGAGTTGGTTCTAGCTAGTGAAACAGGTTTTGTGGAGGAAGTGGAAAGTTACTCCTAGCTAGTGAACAGGTTGGCTTTGAGAGTTGGGTGTAGCTAGTGAAACAGGTTGGTGTAGAAAGTTGAGAGTTAGACCTAGCTAGTGAAACAGGTTTGTTTGGAGAGTTAGGCATGGCTAGTGAAAGGTTGGTGTTGAGAGTGTGGAACGTTTGGCCTAGTTAGTAAAACAGGTTGGTGTGGAGATGTAGGCATGACTAGTGAAATGGATTGGTGTGGATAGAGTGGAGAGTTAGGCGTAGCTAGTGGAACAGGTTGGTGTGGAGGGAGTGGAAAGTTAGTCCTAGCTAGTGAAACAGGTTGGTAAGGAGAGTGTAGAGAGTTTAGCCTAGCTAATGAAAGGTTTGTGTGGAGAGTTAGGTCTCGCCCCTCTTCGGTCTTGGTCTTGACTCTGACTTGATTTTCTCTGGTAGCATAGTCCGGGTAGCCATTTGATTAGCTGTTCAGGAGTCTTATGGCTTGGGGGTAAAAGCATTTGAGAAGTATTTTGGTCCCAGACTTGGTGGTCTGGTATCGCTTGCCTTGAGGTAGCAGAGAGAACAGTCTATGACTGGGGTGGCTGGGGTCTTTGACAATTTTTAGGGCCTTCCTCTGACACTGCCTGGTATAGAGGTCCTGGATGGCAGGCAGTTTAGTCCCAGTGATGTATTGGGCCGTAAGCACTACCCGTTGTAGTGCCTTGCGGTCGGAGGCTCAGCAGTTGCTGTACCAGGCAGTGCTGCAACCAGTCAGGATGCTCTCGGTGTTGCAGCTGTAGAACCTTTTGAGGATCTGAGGACCTGCAAAATGCAAAATCTGTTAAGTTGACTGAGGGGCCAGCATCCTGGAGTCGCCTCTTCACTGTTGACGTTGAGACTGGTGTTTTGCGGGTACTATTTAATGAAGCTGCCAGTTGAGGATTTGTGAGGCATCTGTTTCTCAAACTAGACACTCTAATGCACTTGTCCTCTTGCTCAGTTGTGCACCAGGGCTTCCCACTCCTCTTTCTATTCTGGTTAAAGCCCGTTTGAGATGTTCAGTGAAGGGAGTAGTACACAGCATTGTATGAGATCTTCAGTTGTTTGGCAATTTTCGCATAGAATAGCCTTTGTTTCTCACAGGAAGAATTGACTCACAAGTTTTAGAAGAAAGTTCTTTGTTTCTGGCCATTTTGAGCCTGTAATCGAACCTACAAATGCTGATGCTCCAGATACTCAACTAGTCTTAAGAAGGCCAGTTTTATTGCTTCTTTAATCAGAACAACAGTTTTCAGCTGACTAACATGATTGCAAATAGTTTTCTAATGATCAATTAGCCTTATAAAATTATAAACTTGGATTGGCTAACCCAGTGATGGTTGCTGATATTGTGCCTCTGTACGCCAATGTAGATATTCCATAAAAAAATCTGCCTTTTCCAGCTACAATAGTCATTTACAACATTAACAATGTCTACACTGTATTTCGGATCAATTTGATTATATTTTAATGGACAAATAATGTCTAAGTGACCCCAAACTTTTGAACAGTAGTGCACATATGAGATGAGTAGAGTAAGACAAGTTAAAATTATTAAGGTGTCATTGTTTAAAAGTGACTAGTGATCCATTTATTAAAGTGGACAGGGATTTAAGTCTCAAATTAGCAGACGCCTTTCTGAGTCCATCAGCAGTCTGATGGCCTTGAGATAAAACCTGTTTTTCAGTCTCTCGGTCCCAGTTTTGATGCAATGGTACTGACCTCGCCTTCTAGATGGTAAATGGGGTGAACAGGCAGTGGCTCGGGTGGTTATTGTTCTTGATGATCTTTTTGGCCTTCCTGTGACATCGGGTGCTGTAGGTGTCTTAGAGGGCAGGTAGTTTGCCCACGGTGATGCATTGTGCAGAAAGCACCACCCTCTGGAGAGCCTTGCGGTTGAGGGCGGTGCAGTTGCTGCTGTTTCCTGAAGTCCATGATCATCTCCTTTATTTTGTTGACGGTGAGTGAGACGTTGTTTTCCTGACACCGCACTCCGAGTGCCCTCACCTCGTCCCTGTAGGCTGTCTCATCGTTGTTGGTAATCAGGCCCACTACTGTTGTGTCATCTGCAAACTTGATTATTGAGTTTGAGGCATGCATGACCACGAAGTCGTGGGTGAACAGGGAGTACAGGAGGGGGCTGAGCACGCACCATTCATAGGCTTCAGTGTTAAGGGTCAGCAAAGTGGAGATGTTGTTTCCTACCTTAAACACCTGGGGGCGGCCGTTAGAAAGTCCAGGACCCTTTTGCACAGGGCGGGGTTGAGACCCATGGCCTCCAGCTTGATGATGAGCTTGGAGGGTACTATGGTGTTGAATGCTGAGCTGTAGTCAATGAACAGCATTCTTACATAGGTATTCCTCTTGTCCAGATGGGATAGGGCAGTGTGCAGTGTGATTGCGATTGCTTCGTCTGTGGACCAGTTGGGGCGATATGCAAACTGAAGTGGGTCTAGAGTGGCAGGTAAGGTGGAGGTAAAATGATCCTTGACTAGCCTCTCAAAGCACTTCATGATGTCAGAAGTGAGTGCTATGGGGCGGTAGTCATTTAGTTCAGTTATCTTTGCCTTCTTGGGTACAAGGACAATGGTGGCCATCTTGAAGCATGTGGGGAGCGCAGACTGGGATAGGGAGAGATTTAATATATTTGTAAACACACCAACCAGCTGGCCTGCACATGCTCTGAGGACATGGCTAGGGATGTCGTCTGGGCCAGCAGCCTTGCGAGGGTTAACACGTTTAAATGTCTTACTCATGTCGGACACGGAGAAAGAGAGGGGGGGGGCTGCAGTTCTTGGTAGCGGGCTGCTATAGTGGCACCATATTATCTTCAAAGCGGGCAAAGAAGTTGTTTAGTTTGTCTGGAAACGTGACATCGGTGTCCGTGACGTGGCTGGTTTTATTTTTGTAGTCCGTGATTGCCTGTAGACCCTGCCAGATACGTCTCGTGTCTAAGTCGTTGAATTAGGACTTCACTTTGTCCCTATACCGACATTTTGCTTGTTTGATTGTCTTGCGAAGGGAATAACTACACGGTTTATATTCAGCCATATTCCCAGACCTCTTTCCATGGTTAAATGTGGCGCTTTCAGTTTTGTGCGAATGCCACCATCCATCCACGATTTCTGGTTAGGGTAGGTTTTAATAGTCACAGTGGGCACAACATCTCCAATGCACTTCCTTATAAACTCACTGACCAAGTCAGCGTATAGATCAAAGTTGCTCTCTGAGGCTTAGTTTAGTTTAGTTGATTAATTCGACCATTTAAAAAAACAAGCACACATAAAACTTGAAAAAGCCACACATGCACATGAATGAAATCATTGAGGATAACACACAATACAGTCTGGGACTTATTTCCCATTGTGGTCCTCTTGAGACAAGATGGCTTGACAAGATTGAACACAGTATGTCAGTGAAATAATAAAACAATAACAGAGAAGAAGAACATCTATCTCATAATTCCAGTTACATCATAGGGGTTATTCATGTGGGCACAGAAGACATCAAACATATTTTTACTTTATGTTTAAAGCTGCCCAGAGAGGACGTTGTTTTTATGGGCAGAGGCAACTTATTCCATTCTGAGGCTCCAGTATACAAGAAAGTACCTTTCCCAGCATTACTCCTGAACCTGTATAAGCACACATCAGAAACACCTGATCTGGTGCTGTGATTGTGTGCATCCCTAACACGAGGAAAGTCATCACTTAGATATCTGGGCGCAGGACCATAAATACTCCTGTAAACTAAACCTAGTCTAATCTGGGACACCCTAGCCTCAACAGGCATCCAGTTTAGTTCCTGAAAGCAGCTCCTGACTATGTGTGTACGTGGACTCACCTTCAATACTACCCTGATCAGCTTATTCTGGGATATCTGGAGCTTCCCCTTCATAAGTTTAGATAAGCCCCAAACAAGGAAGTACTAGCATAGTCAAAGCCCAGAACATTTCCCAGTCCGCATGATCAAAACGATCTTGAAGCGTGGATTCCGATTGGTCAGACCAGCGTTGAATGGTTCTAGTCACGGGTATATCCTGTTTGAGTTTCTGCCTATAAGACGGTAGGAGCAAGATAGAGTCATGGTCGGATTTGCCGAAGGGAAGGAAGTTAGAGTAGCAGTCATCGAGGGTATTACAAACCAAGTACTGCAATCAATATGCTGATAGAATTTAGGTAGCCTCGTTCTCAAATTTTCTTTGTTAAAATCCCCATCTACAATAAATGCAGCCTCAGGATATATGGTTTCCAGTTTACAAAGATACCAGTAAAGTTCCTTGAGGGCCGTCGTGGTGTTTGCTTGAGGGGGTATATACACAGCTGTGACGATAACTGATGAGATGTACACAGAGAGTTAATATTAATAATATGCATGTCAATCTCTCCTGGCTCAAAGTAGAGGAGAGATTGACTTCGTCACTACTTGTGTTTGAGAGGTATTGACATGTTGAAAGCACTGAGCTGTCTGTTTGAACTACTGGGGCACAGCTCAAAAACCCATGCATACCCCACAAGACATGCCACCAGAGGTCTCTTCACAGTCCCCAAGTCCAGAACAGACTATGGAAGGAGCACAGTACTAAATAGAGCCATGACTACATGGAACTCTATTCCACATCAATCAACTCATGAAAGCAGTAAAATTAGATAAAAAAACACCTTATGGAACAGCGGGGACTGTGATGCAACCCAAACATAGGCACAGACACATGCATACACACACACACGATAGCATACGCGCTATTCATACACATGGATTTTGTACAGTATATATGTTGTAGTGGTGGAGTAGGGGCCTGAGGGCACACAGTCTGTGAATGTATTGCAATGTTTTTTAAATGTTCTAAACTGCCTTCATTTTGCTGGACCCCAGGAAGATTAGCTGCTGCCTTGGCACGAATTAATGGGGATCCATAATAAACCCCAGGAAGATTAGCTGCTGCCTTGGCACGAATTAATGGGGATCCATAATAAACCCCAGGAAGATTAGCTGCTGCTTTGGCACGAATTAATGGGGATCCATAATAAACCCCAGGAAGATTAGCTGCTGCTTTGGCACGAATTAATGGGGATCCATAATAAACCCCAGGAAGATTAGCTGCTGCTTTGGCACGAATTAATGGGGATCCATAATAAACCCCAGGAAGATTAGCTGCTGCCTTGGCACGAATTAATGGGGATCCATAATAAACCCCAGGAAGATTAGCTGCTGCTTTGGCATGAATTAATGGGGATCCATAATAAACCCCAGGAAGATTAGCTGCTGCTTTGGCATGAATTAATGGGGATCCATAATAAACCCCAGGAAGAGTAGCTGCTGCCTTGGCACAATTAATGGGGATCCATAATAAACCCCAGGAAGAGTAGCTGCTGCTTTGGCACGAATTAATGGGGATCCATAATAAACCCCAGGAAGATTAGCTGCTGCTTTGGCAGGAATTAATGGGGATCCATAATAAACCCCAGGAAGAGTAGCTGCTGCCTTGGCACGAACTAATGGGCATCCATAATAAACCCCAGGAAGATTAGCTGCTGCCTTGGCAGGAGCTAATGGAGATCCATAATAAACCCCAGGAAGAGTAGCTGCTGCTTTGGCACGAACTAATGGGCATCCATAATAAACCCCAGGAAGATTAGCTGCTGCTTTGGCACAAATTAATGGGGATCCATAATAAACCCCAGGAAGAGTAGCTGCTGCTTTGGCACGAACTAATGGGCATCCATAATAAACCCCAGGAAGATTAGCTGCTGCTTTGGCACGAATTAATGGGGATCCATAATAAACCCCAGGAAGAGTAGCTGCTGCTTTGCACGAATTAATGGGGATCCATAATAAACCCCAGGAAGAGTAGCTGCTGCTTTGACACGAATTAATGGGGATCCATAATAAACCCCAGGAAGATTAGCTGCTGGTTTGGCACGAATTAATGGGGATCCATAATAAACCCCAGGAAGAGTAGCTGCTGCCTTGGCACGAATTAATGGGGATCCATAATAAACCCCAGGAAGAGTAGCTGCTGCTTTGGCACGAATTAATGGGGATCCATAATAAACCCCAGGAAGATTAGCTGCTGCTTTGGCAGGAATTAATGGGGATCCATAATAAACCCCAGGAAGAGTAGCTGCTGCCTTGGCACGAACTAATGGGCATCCATAATAAACCCCAGGAAGATTAGCTGCTGCCTTGGCAGGAGCTAATGGAGATCCATAATAAACCCCAGGAAGAGTAGCTGCTGCTTTGGCACGAACTAATGGGCATCCATAATAAACCCCAGGAAGATTAGCTGCTTTGGCACGAATTAATGGGGATCCATAATAAACCCCAGGAAGAGTAGCTGCTGCCTTGGCACGAATTAATGGGGATCCATAATAAACCCCAGGAAGAGTAGCTGCTGCTTTGACACGAATTAATGGGGATCCATAATAAACCCCAGGAAGATTAGCTGCTGCTTTGACACGAATTAATGGGGATCCATAATAAACCCCAGGAAGATTAGCTGCTGCCTTGGCACGAATTAATGGGGATCCATAATAAACCCCAGGAAGATTAGCTGCTGCCTTGGCACGAATTAATGGGGATCCATAATAAACCCCAGGAAGAGTAGCTGCTGCTTTGGCATGAATTAATGGGGATCCATAATAAACCCCAGGAAGAGTAGCTGCTGCTTTGGCACGAATTAATGGGGATCCATAATAAACCCCAGGAAGATTAGCTGCTGCCTTGGCATGAATTAATGGGGATCCATAATAAACCCCAGGAAGAGTAGCTGCTGCCTTGGCAGGAACTAATGGGGATCCATAATAAACCCCAGGAAGAGCAGCTGCTGCCTAAGATTACACCATGGGTCATTAATCATGAAGCATACACCCCTGCCCTTCTTCTTCCCAGAGAGGTGTTTATCTCTGTCGGCGCGATATTTCTAAAACTAAAAGCATTTTATTTGGGACAAACCATTCACTAAACCCTAAAGCTTAACTAAATCTTGTAATGATTAATGTGGAAATTAAGCAAGTTAAGGTGACTCAACTGCTTGATGAGTAACCCTGGATAGTAAACTATTATGGTAAAAACATACTGATGCAACGGTAATTGGTAAGATGGTCTGTCCGTAATAAAGTGCTGCTCTACTAGTCCGACAGGCCCTAGTTTTTGTTACACCTCGACTATTGCCCAGTCATATGGTCAAGTGAATCAACATCAATTATCTCCTGGATAAAAGTAGAGATTAACTGCATCACTACTTGTCTTTGTTAGAGGTATTGACATGTTGTTGAAAGCACCAAGCTGTTTGTTCAAATGACTAGCACACAGCACAGACAAACATACGTAGCTAACTAACACTACCTACAGCTTGACTGGTATTTATTTTTGATTGAACTTTGTTTAACTAGGCATATCAGTTAAGAACAAATTCTTACTTACAGTGACAGCCTAGGAAGAGTGGACTAACTGCCTTGTTCAGGGGCAGAACAAAAGATTTTACCTTGTCAGCTCGGGATTCGATCTAGCATCCTATCATTGACTGTCCCAACACTCTAACCACTAGGCTGCCTGCCACCCCTGTGGTCAGGCAGAGCTCTGCTTTACAGATGTTGTACATATTTAGATGTTGGGGCTCTACTTTTAGGATCTTCATTCAAAATTCAAAAATGAACGCACATCTGAGCTATCTTTTTTTGCAGTTGCATGGTAACAGTTGAATAAGATGACAAAAAAGAAGAAACCCGCACACTGCTCTTGGTAGTATCACTGATCTTTAATAAGCTTTACGTTTCGGCCTCAAAGCCTTCCTCGTAGCTTTTGTGAGTTTTTTAAATTAGCAACCGTATGTAGACATAACTTAACACACATCCATTCAATGCATTTAATGGAGTTGGAGTTGAGGTAAATTTTACAAATTTTTAGCCTAAAAGCAAATTCTGTTTTATAGTTACCAACTCAATTATCACCTATTATAGTTTAGTCAAAGAAGAAGCCATGTAAGTCTAAATACTGGGGCTCCCGGTTGCGCAGTGGACTAAGGTACTGTGTCTTAGTGCTAGAGGCGTCACTACAGACCCTGGCTCACAACCGGCCGTGATTGGGAGTCCCATAGGGTGACAGACAATGGGCCCAGCATCGTCCGGGTTAGGGTATGGCCGAGGTAGGCCGTCATTGTAAATAATAATAATAATAATTTGTTCTTTAACTGACTTGCCTAGTTAAATAAATTTAAATATATATATACATACAGTTGAAGACGGAAGTTCACATACACTTAGGTTGGAGTCATTAAAACTAGTTTTTCAACCACTCCACAACACATTCTCTGGAGTGATAAATCACATTTCACCATCTGGCAGTCCGATGGACAAATCTGGGTATAGCGGATGCTAGGAGAGTGCTACCTGCCCCACTGTAAAGTTTGGTGGAGGAGGAATAATGGTCTGGGGCTGTTTTTCATGGGTAGGGCTAGGCCCCTTAGTTCCAGTGAAGGGAAATCTTAACACTGCAGCATACAATGACATAGATGGGGCGGCAGGGTAGCCTAGTGGTTAGAGCATTGGACTAGTAACCGGAAGGTTGCAAGTTCAAATCCCTGAGCTGACAAGGTACAAATCTGTCGTTCTGCCCCTGAACAGGCAGTTAACCCACTGTTCCTAGGCCGTCATTGAAAATAAGAATGACTTGCCTAGTAAAATAAAGGTAAAAAAATTCACGATTCTGTGCTTCCAACTTTGTGGCAACAGTTTAGGGAAGGCCCTTTCCTGTTTCAGCATGACAATACCCCCATGCACAAATCGAGGTCCATTCAGAAATGGTTTGTTGAGATCGGTGTGGAAGAACTTTACTGGCCTGCACGTAGTCCTGACCTCAATTCCATCAAACACCTTTGGGTTGAATTGGAAGGCTGACTGCGAGCCAGGCCTAATTTCCCAACACCAGTGCCTGACCGCACTAATGCTCTTGTGGCTGAATGGAAGCAAGTCCACACGGCAATATTCCAACATTTAAGCCTTCCCAGAAGAGTGGAAGCTGTTGTAGCAGCAAAGGGGGGACCAACTCAATATTAATGCCCATGATTTTGAAATGAGATGTTTGATGAGCAGGTGTCCACATACTTTTGGTCGTGTAGTGTATGTCAGAGTATCATAACCGCCATCGACAAAAGACAACACTGTGTAGCCGTATCCATTGACTTGGCCAAGGCTTTTGACTCTGTCAATCATCGCATTCTCATCGGCAGACTCAACAGCCTTGGTTTCTCAAATGATTGCCTCGCCTGCTTCACCAACTACTTCTCAGACAGAGTTCAGTGTGTCAAATCGGAGGGCCTGTTGACCGGACCTCTGGCAGTCTCTATGGGGGTGCCACAGGGTTCAATTCTCGGGCTGACTCTCTTCTCTGTATACATCAATGATGTCGCTCTTGCGGCTAGTGATTCTCTGATCCACCTCTACGCAGACGACACCATTCTGTATACTTCTGGCCCTTCTTTGGACACTGTGTTAACTAACCTCCAGACGAGCTTCAATTCCATACAACTCTCCTTCTGTGGCTTCCAACTGCTCTTAAATGCAAGTAAAACTAAATGCATGCTCTTCAACCAATCGCTGGGCGCACCTGCCAGGCCTGCCAAGCATCACTACTCTGGACGGTTCTGACTGAATATGTGGACAACTACAATTATCTAGGTGTCTGGTTAGAATGTAAACTCTCCTTCCAGACTGATATTAAGCATCTCCAATCCAAAATTAACTCTAGAATCGGCATCCTATTTCGCAACAAAGCAACCTTCGCTCATGCTGCCAAACATACCCTCGTTAAATTGACTCTCCTATCGATCTTTGACTTCGGCGATGTCATTTACAAAATAGCCTCCAACACTCTACTCAGCAAATTGGATGCAGTCTATCACAGTGCCATCCGTTTTGTCACCAAAGCCCCATATGCTACCCACCACTGCGACCTGTATGCTCTCGTTGGCTGGCCCTTGCTTCATATTCGTCGCCAAACTCACTGGCTCCAGGTCATCTATAGGTCTTTGCTAGGTAAAGCCCCGCCTTATCTCAGCTCACTGGTCACCAAAGCAGCACCCACCCGTAGCATGCGCTCCAGCAGGTATATTTCACTGGTCACCTCCAAAGCCAATTCCTGCTTTGGCATCCTTTCCTTCCAGTTCTCTGCTGCCAATGACTGGAACGAATTGCAAAAATCTCTGAAAATGGAGACTTATATCTCGATCATCAACTTTAATTAACTTTAATTAAGCATTTAATTAAGCATCAGCTATAGAGCATCTTACAAATCATTGCACCTGTACTTAGCCCATCTGTAAATATCCCATCCAACTACCTCATCCCCATATTGTTATTATTTTTTTTGCTCCTTTGCACCCCAGTTGCACATTCATCTTCTGCACATCTATCACTTCAGTGTTTATTTGCTATATTGTAATTACTTTGCCACTATGGTCTATTTATTGCCCTACCTCCCTAATCTTACTTTATTTTACTTAATTTGCACACACTGTATATAGATTTTTTATATTGTGTTATTGACTGTACATTTGTTTATTCCATGTGTAACTCTGTGTTGTTGTTTGTGTCGCACTGCTTTGCTTTATCTTGGCCAGGTCACAGTTGTAAATGAGAACTTGTTCTCAACTGGCCGACTGGTTAAATAAAGGTGAAATAAAAAATAAAAATAGAAGAGTCATTACCAGTTGCATTCATGATGAGGTCAGGACTAGTCTCTTACAACAGCCACCATGGCTATGGCACTATTAGGGTCTGTAATAAGGGTTAGGGGTTAGGACTAGGGGTTAAGGGTTAGGGTTAGGATTAGGGTTAGGGTTAGGGGGAGGTTAGGGTTAGGGGTTAGGGTTAGGCCTGGGTTCACATTCATTAGAGTTTCTTGTAACATGATCTTCAGTTGATGTCTTCTCTGGTGCTGCTCATTGGAGTTATGAAGCAAGTAGCTAGTGTTGATATGATTGGCCTGGCTGGGGTTAGGGTTAATCCCTTGCGTTTTTGTTGAAATATGTTGAAAGTTGAAAATATTTTGTATGTTTTGCTTGTGTGTTTTTGTGTTATTAGTTTCAGTGGCTGTGTGATTGTGTATGTTTTCAATGTGTTTCAGTGGCTGTGTGATTGTGTATGTTTTCAATGTGTTTTAGTGGCTGTGTGATTGTGTATATTTTCTGTATGTGACTTTTTACGATCATTTATGTCTCTCTGTTTTCACATAATTTCTCTACTGTCTCTGTTCTCACCTGCCTCTGCTGTCCCTCCCCGTCTCTCTCTCCCTCTCTCTCTCTCGGTTATGACTTCATTCCACAGGAGATATGGATGGCCAATGGTGGGACCATGCATCTTGGCATAGCGAGGCCTTGTCTATGGTATGAATACGAATGGAGCCCCCCCAGTACCCTCTATCATCTCACTTTTTCTTTGTTTGGATTTCAGATGTGCATGCATTTTTTAAACAAAATTGTATTGACCTCATCCCAACCCTGTAGGCAACAGTCAAAGGGGAAACATCTAAACCAATGAGCAAGCATTATTATTGGACACCAACTCTAATACTCTATCTGAGAGGCAAAATAAATCAAATTGTATTTGTCACATGCTCCAAATACAACAGGTGTAGGGTTAGGGTTAACATTACAATGAAATGCTTACTTACGAGCCCTGACCAACAATGCAGTTTTAAGAAAAATAAGAGTTAAGATTATTTTTTTTTTACTAAATCAACTAAAGTAAAAAATAATCAAACAACAATAAGGATATACAGGGGTACCGGTACGCTGTGGGGGGTAGTCCTGGAAGAGGATGTGGAACTTGGACCCCAAGGTAAAGACATTGATACGTGCAGTAGAACAACCCTAAACAAGGCCAGTCAGAATAGCTGTAGTGAGAAGGACCTGTAGTGATAAGTTATAGGTTATACCTGCCTATTGTAAAGTGCTTTCTACTTACTACATTACTCACTACAAATACTACAACACACTACAACTACTACAACCCACTACAATTACTACAACTACTACAACCCACTACAACAAAAACAACAATCCTCTACAACTACTTACTGACTACTGCCTTAATTTGTTGGACCCCAGGAAGACCCCCTGCTTTGGCAGCAGCTAATTGGGATCAATAATAAATACAAATGCAAACACTGCAACCCACTATAGCCACTTATTCATCACAATTACTACAACCAACTACAACTACTTATTCACTACAATCTCTACAACCAACTACAACTAAAACTACAGCACACTACAGCTAATTACTCACTGCAGTTACTGCAACCCACTATGATTACTACAACCAACTACTGCCCTGAATGCCTCTACTGATCCTACAGCTATTGTATACAGTAATCATGTGCCTATGAACCAGATTTATACTGTTAGCACTGAGGCGGTGTGCCCTAGTAGGAAGTCCACTGTGTGCAGCTCACTCTGCACTAACATCAATAAATCAAAAATCAAACCAAATCAAATCAAATCAAAATCAAAATTTTATTTGTCACATACACATGGTTAGCAGATGTTAATGCGAGTGTAGCGAAATGCTTGTGCTTCTAGTTCCGACAATGCAGTAATAACCAACAAGTAATCTAACTAACAATTCCAAAACTACTGTCTTATACACAGTGTAAGGGGATAAAGAATATGTACATAAGGATATATGAATGAGTGATGGTACAGAGCAGCATAGGCAAGATACAGTAGATGGTATCGAGTACAGTATATACATATGAGATGAGTATGTAAACAAAGTGGCATAGTTAAAGTGGCTAGTGATACATGTATTACATAAGGATGCAGTCGATGATATAGAGTACAGTATATACGTATGCATATGAGATGAATAATGTAGGGTAAGTAACATTATATAGGGTAGCATTGTTTAAAGTGGCTAGTGATATATTTACATAATTTCCCATCAATTCCCATTATTAAAGTGGCTGGAGTTGAGTCAGTGTCAGTGTCAGTGTGTTGGCAGCAGCCACTCAATGTTAGTGGTGGCTGTTTAACAGTCTGATGGCCTTGAGATAGAAGCTGTTTTTCAGTCTCTCGGTCCCAGCATTGATGCACCTGTACTGACCTCGCCTTCTGGATGATAGCGGGGTGAACAGGCAGTGGCTCGGGTGGTTGATGTCCTTGATGATCTTTATGGCCTTCCTGTAACATTGGGTGGTGTAGGTGTCCTGGAGGGCAGGTAGTTTGCCCCCGGTGATGCGTTGTGCAGACCTCACTACCCTCTGGAGAGCCTTACGGTTGAGGGCGGAGCAGTTGCCGTACCAGGCGGTGATACAGCCCGCCAGGATGCTCTCGATTGTGCATCTGTAGAAGTTTGTGAGTGATTTTGGTAACAAGCCGAATTTCTTCAGCCTCCTGAGGTTGAAGAGGCGCTGCTGCGCCTTCTTCACGATGCTGTCTGTGTGAGTGGACCAATTCAGTTTGTCTGTGATGTGTATGCCGAGGAACTTAAAACTTGCTACCCTCTCCACTACTGTTCCATCGATGTGGATAGGGGGGTGTTCCCTCTGCTGTTTCCTGAAGTCCACAATCATCTCCTTAGTTTTGTTGACGTTGAGTGTGAGGTTATTTTCCTGACACCACACTCCGAGGGCCCTCACCTCCTCCCTGTAGGCCGTCTCGTCGTTGTTGGTAATCAAGCCTACCACTGTTGTGTCGTCCGCAAACTTGATGATTGAGTTGGAGGCGTGCGTGGCCACGCAGTCGTGGGTGAACAGGGAGTACAGGAGAGGGCTCAGAACGCACCCTTGTGGGGCCCCAGTGTTGAGGATCAGCGGGGAGGAGATGTTGTTGCCTACCCTCACCACCTGGGGGCGGCCCGTCAGGAAGTCCAGTACCCAGTTGCACAGGGCGGGGTCGAGACCCAGGGTCTCGAGCTTGATGACGAGCTTGGAGGGTACTATGGTGTTGAATGCCGAGCTGTAGTCGATGAACAGCATTCTCACATAGGTATTCCTCTTGTCCAGATGGGTTAGGGCAGTGTGCAGTGTGGTTGAGATTGCATCGTCTGTGGACCTATTTGGGCGGTAAGCAAATTGGAGTGGGTCTAGGGTGTCAGGTAGGGTGGAGGTGATATGGTCCTTGACTAGTCTCTCAAAGCACTTCATGATGACGGATGTGAGTGCTACGGGGCGGTAGTCGTTTAGCTCAGTTACCTTAGCTTTCTTGGGAACAGGAACAATGGTGGCCCTCTTGAAGCATGTGGGAACAGCAGACTGGTATAGGGATTGATTGAATATGTCCGTAAACACACCGGCCTGGTCTGCGCATGCTCTGAGGGCGCGGCTGGGGATGCCGTCTGGGCCTGCAGCCTTGCGAGGGTTAACACGTTTAAATGTCTTACTCACCTCGGCTGCAGTGAAGGAGAGACCGCATGTTTTCATTGCAGGCCGTGTCAGTGGCACTGTATTGTCCTCAAAGCGGGCAAAAAGTTATTTAGTCTGCCTGGGAGCAAGACATCCTGGTCCGTGACTGGGCTGGTTTCTTCCTGTAGTCCGTGATTGACTGTAGACCCTGCCACATGCCTCTTGTGTCTGAGCCGTTGAATTGAGATTCTACTTTGTCTCTGTACTGACGCTTAGCTTGTTTAATAGCCTTGCGGAGGGAATAGCTGCACTGTTTGTATTCAGTCATGTCACCAGACACCTTGCCCTGATTAAAAGCAGTGGTTCACGCTTTCAGTTTCACACGAATGCTGCCATCAATCCACGGTTTCTGGTTAGGGAATGTTTTAATCGTTGCTATGGGAACGACATCTTCAACGCACGTTCTAATGAACTCGCACACCGAATCAGCGTATTCGTCAATGTTGTTGTCTGACGTTGTTGTCTGACGCAATACGAAACATGAGAATATCTACATCTGCTATGCTTCCCAGTAAGGCAATGAAAACAAGCATGCATCCCAGAAAAGTGTACAAAATAGCCCATGTTAACACATGTAGCTTAAGAAACAAGGTTAATGAAATTAATAACTTGCTAGAAACAGATGACATTCATATTCTGACTATCTCTGAAACTCACCTAGACAATACCTTAGATGATACAGTGGTAGCAATACAAGGTAATAACATTTACAGAAAATACAGAAATGCCAGTGGTGGAGGTGTTGCTGTTTATATTCAGAACCACATTCCTGTAAAGATTAGAGAGGATTTCATGTTAAATACTGTTGAAGTAATTTGGCTACATGTTCCTCTGCCTCACCTAAAGCCCATTCTGGTGGGAAGCTGCTATAGACCACCAAGTGCTAACCGTCAGTATCTGGATAATGTGTGAAATGCTTGATAATGTACAGTACCAGTAAAATGTTTGGACACACATACTCATTCAAGGGTGTTTCTTTATTTGTACTATTTTCTAAATTGTAGAATAATAGTGAAGACATCAAAACTATGAAATAACACATGCAGTAACCAAAAAAGTGTAAAACCAATCAGAATATACAGTTGAAGTCAGAAGTTTACATAACTCTCTCTCTTCCTCCTCTCTCGCTCTCTTTTCCTACTCCCCTCTCTCTCTTTCTCTCTCTCTCTTTCTCTGCATGTTTCCCAGTGCATGCTTCTCCATCTACCCACCACTGCTGTGGTCACACAAACTCTTAAATCAGATGCCAATTGATATATGAATGACCACTTCTCCTGTGTCATCACTGCATTTAAAATGCATGACAGTTGGATTTGTTACACAGTGTAATATACTGCCTATACCGACCTTGCAGCACATGAAGACAGCACAGTATACTGCCTATACTGACTTTACAGCACAGTGTACTACACTGCCTATACTGACTTTACAGCACAGTGTAATATATTGCCTATACATACCTTGCAGCACATGAAAACAGCACAGTGTAATATACTGCCTATACTGACTTTACAGCACAGTGTACTATACTGCCTATACTGACTTTACAGCACAGTGTACTATACTGCCTATACTGACTTTACAGCACAGTGTACTATACTGCCTATACTGACTTTACAGCACAGTGTACTATACTGCCTATACTGACTTTACAGCACACTGTAATATATGGCCTATTCTGACTTTACAGCACAGTGTACTATACTGCCTATACTGACTTTACAGCACACTGTAATATATTGCCTATTCTGACTTTACAGCACACTGTAATATATGGCCTATTCTGACTTTACAAGCACAGTGTAATATACTGCCTATACTGACTTTACAGCACAGTGTACTATACTGCCTATACTGACTTTACAGCACAATGTAATATAATGCCTATTCTGACTTTACAGCACATGAAGACAGCAAAGCAAGCTTTCATAGGGTTTTTCCTATACTCATCATGACAGATTCAGTGGTTATACTGATGTACCTGGATAGAGCACCATTTGACACTAAATTCCAATGTCTCTTGATCTAAGTTTGTGTAATCACGATGCATCACATGTAATATGGCCTCCACCCTTCTTTCTGTTGAGTATGTTCTTCTATATTGTATTCTTGTTCTAATGTTTTGTTTTGAAACATGAGAAGCCTATTTGTTGTAAAACACAACATGTGTGTTGTCACTTTGACCTCGTAGCACCCGATGACATGGCAACCGTCCAAAGATGGCGAGCGCCTGATTGGGCGGATTATACTAAACAAGAGGATGAAGGATGGAACGGTGCCCCGAGACACAGGAGCTCTGCTGGGACTCAAGGTAAGCCCTGATCTTGGACCTGCTCCTAACCCTAACCCGTAGACACAGGAGCTCTGCTCTAGACTCAAGGTAAGCCCTGATCCTGGACCTGCTCCTAACCGCAAACTACAGACACAAGAGCTCTGCTGGGACTCAGGATATGGGGACGATATCTGGGCTGACTCAAATCAAATTTTATTGGTCACATGAGCCGAATACAACAGGTGTAGACTTTACATGAAATGCTTACTTATGAGCCCATTTCCCAACAGTGCAGAGTTTAAAATATTTGATAAATAAACTATTTAAACATTGAGGGAATCATATTTGAGTTAGAAAATTATGTTCCTATGATAGGTAAGACATACAAAACCTTGCAGAGTTTATCCAACTGACAATCTTTTAGAAAAAAATATTAACTATTGGAACCAAGACTTAAAAATAACTGATGTTGGTTCAAGATTGAGGGAAAGTTGGAGTGTAACGAAATTACAGTTAACAAAAATGTAGTGTGTCTGGTCAGGGTGATGTAGATGGGGGGAACTAGTGGGTCTGGGCAGGGTGATGTAGTTGATCTGCAGATGGGGGAGCTAGTGGGACTGGGCAGGGTGATGTAGATTATCTGCAGATGGGTCTGGGCAGGGTGATGTAGTTCATCTGCAGATGGGGAGCTAGTGGGTCTGGGCAGGGTGATGTAGTTGATCTGCAGATGGGACTGGGCAGGGTGATGTAGTTGATCTGCAGATGGGGAAGCTAGTGGGACTGGGCAGTGTGACGTAGTTGATCTGCAGATGGGTCTGGGCAAGGTGATGTAGTTGATCTGCAGATGGGACTGGGCAGGGTGATGTAGTTGATCTGTAGATGGGGGAGCTAGTGGGACTGGGCAGTGTGACGTAGTTGATCTGCAGATGGGTCTGGGCAAGGTGATGTAGTTGATCTGCAGATGGGACTGGGCAGGGTGATGTAGTTGATCTGTAGATGGGACTGGGCAGGGTGATGTAGTTGATCTGCAGATGGGGGAGCTAGTGGGTCCGGGCAGGGTGATGTAGTTGATCTGCAGATGGGACTGGGCAGGGTGATGTAGTTGATGTGTGTATGATGTTGTAGTTTATGTATGTTTTGTATTGTTTATAACATATCAAATCAAATCTTACAAAATAAAGGAAATAGTAATTACACAGAAACAATAAGAAGGCTATATAAATGGAGTACCAGTACCAAGTCAATGTGTAGGGGTACCAGGTAATAACAAGGCTATATACAGGGGTACCAGGTAATAACATGTCTATAAACAGGGAGTACCAGGTAACAACATGACTATATACAGGGTGTACCAGGTAATAACATGTCTATAAACAGGGAGTACCAGGTAATAACATGTCTATAAACAGGGAGTACCAGGTAATAACATGGCTATATACAGGGAGTACCAGGTAATATCATGGCTATATACAGGGACTACCAGGTAATGACATGGTTATGTAAAGGGAGTACCAGGTAATAACATGTCTATAAACAGGGAGTACCAGGTAATAACATGGCTATATACAGGGAGTACCAGGTAATAACATGTCTATAAACAGGGAGTACCAGGTAATAACATGGCTATATACAGGGAGTACCAGGTAATAACAAGGCTATATACAGGGGTACCAGGTAATAACATGGCTATATACAGGGAGTACCAGGTAATAACAAGGCTATATACAGAGGTACCAGGTAATAACATGGCTATATACAGGGAGTACCAGGTATATAACATGGCTATATATAGGGAAGTAATAACATGGTTATATACAGGGAGTACCAGGTAATAACATGTCTATAAACAGGGAGTACCAGGTAATAACAAGGCTATATACAGGGGTACCAGGTAATAACATGGCTATATACAGTGAGTACCAGGTAATAACAAGGCTATATACAGGGGTACCAGGTAATAACATGGCTATATACAGGGAGTACCAGGTATATAACATGGCTATATATAGGGAATTAATGACATGTTATATACAGGGAGTACCAGGTAATAAATGGCTATATACAAGGTTTACCAGGTAATAAAATGTCTATATACAAAGTGTACCAGGTAATAAATCAAATCGAATCAAATTAAATCAAATGTATTTAAATAGCCCTTCGTACATCAGCTGCTATCTCAAAGTGCTGTACAGAAACCCAGCCTAAAACCCCAAACAGCAAGCAATGCAGGTGTAGAAGCACAGTGGCTAGGAAAAACTCCCTAGAAAGGCCAAAACTTAGAAAGAAACCTAGAGAGGAACCATGCTATGTGAGGTGGCCAGTCCTCTTCTGGCTGTGCTGGGTGGAGATTATAACAGAACATGGCCAAGATGTTCAAATGTTCATAAATGACCAGCATGGTCCAATAATAATAAGGCAGAACAGTTGAAACTGGAGCAGCAGCACGGCCAGGTGGACTGGGGACAGCAAGGAGTCATCATGTCAGGTAGTCCTGAGGCATGGTCCTAGGGCTCAGGTCCTCCGAGAGAGAGAAAGAAAGAGAGAAAGAGAGAATTAGAGAGAGCACACTTAAATTCACACAGGACACCGAATAGGACAGGAGAAGTACTCCAGATATAACAAACTGACCCCAGCCCCCCGACACATAAACTACTGCAGCATAAATACTGGAGGCTGAGAAAGGAGGGGTCAGGAGATACTGTGGCCCCATCCGAGGATACCCCCGGACAGGGCCAAACAGGAAGGATATAACCCCACCCACTTTGCCAAAGCACAGCCTCCACACCTCTAGAGGGATATCTTCAACCACCAACTTACCATCCTCAGACAAAGCTGAGTATAGCCCATAACATGGCTATATACAGGGGTACCAGGTAATAACATGGCTATATACAGGGAGTACCAGGTAATAACATGGCTATATATAGGGAAGTAATAACATGGTTATATACAGGGAGTACCAGGTAATAACAGGGCTATATGCAGGGAGTATTAGGTAATAACATGGCTATATACAGGGAGTACCAGGTAACAAATGGCTATATACAAGGTTTACCAGGTAATAAAATGTCTATATACAAAGTGTAACAGGTAATAAATCAAATCAAATCAAATTAAATCAAATGTATTTATATAGCTCTTCGTACATCAGCTGATATCTCAAAGTGCTGTACAGAAACCCAGTCTAAAACCCCAAACAGCAAGCAATGCAGGTGTAGAAGCACGGTGGCTAGGAATAACTCCCTAGAAAGGCCAAAACCTAGGAAGAAACCTAGAGAGGAACCAGGCTATGTGGGGTGGCCAGTCCTCTTCTGGCTGTGCCGGGTGGAGATTATAACAGAACATGGCCAAGATGTTCAAATGTTCATAAATGACCAGCATGGTCCAATAATAATAAGGCAGAACAGTTGAAACTGGAGCAGCAGCACGGCCAGGTGGACTGGGGACAGCAAGGAGTCATCATGTCAGGTAGTCCTGAGGCATGGTCCTAGGGCTCAGGTCCTCCGAGAGAGAGAAAGAAAGAGAGAAAGAGAGAATTAGAGAGAGCACACTTAAATTCACACAGAACACCGAATAGGTCAGGAGAAGTACTCCAGATATAACAAACTGACCCCAGCCCCCCGACACATAAACTACTGCAGCATAAATACTGGAGGCTGAGAAAGGAGGGGTCAGGAGATACTGTGGCCCCATCCGAGGACACCCCCGGACAGGGCCAAACAGGAAGGATATAACCCCACCCACTTTGCCAAAGCACAGCCTCCACACCTCTAGAGGGATATCTTCAACCACCAACTTACCATCCTCAGACAAGGCTGAGTATAGCCCATAACATGGCTATATACAGGGGTACCAGGTAATAACATGGCTATATACAGGGAGTACCAGGTAATAACATGGCTATATACAGGGAGTACCAGGTAATAACATGGCTATATACAGGGAGTAACAGGTAATAACATGTCTATAAACAGGGAGTACCAGGTAATAACATGGCTATATACAGGGAGTACAAGGTAATAACATGGCTATATACATGGAGTACCAGGTAATAACAAGGCTATATACAGGGGTACCAGGTAATAACATGGCTATATACCGTGAGTACCAGGTAATAACAAGGCTATATACAGAGGTACCAGGTAATAACATGGCTATATACAGGGAGTACCAGGTATATAACATGGCTATATATAGGGAAGTAATAACATGGTTATATACAGGGAGTACCAGGTAATAACAGGGCTATATGCATGGAGTATTAGGTAATAACATGGCTATATACAGGGAGTACCAGGTAACAAATGGCTATATACAAGGTTTACCAGGTAATAAAATGTCTATATACAAAGTGTACCAGGTAATAAATCAAATCAAATCAAATCAAATGTATTGATATAGCTCTTCGTACATCAGCTGATATCTCAAAGTGCTGTACAGAAACCCAGCCTAAAACCCCAAACAGCAAGCAATGCAGGTGTAGAAGCACGGTGGCTAGGAATAACTCCCTAGAAAGGCCAAAACCTAGGAAGAAACCTAGAGAGGAACCAGGCTATGTGGGGTGGCCAGTCCTCTTCTGGCTGTGCCGGGTGGAGATTATAACAGAACATGGCCAAGATGTTCAAATGTTCATAAATGACCAGCATGGTCCAATAATAATAAGGCAGAACAGTTGAAACCGGAGCAGCAGCACGGCCAGCTGGACTGGGGACAGCAAGGAGTCATCATGTCAGGTAGTCCTGAGGTATGGTCCTAGGGCTCAGGTCCTCCGAGAGAGAGAAAGAAAGAGAGAAGGCGAGAATTAGAGAGAGCACAGTTAAATTCACACAGGACACCGAATAGGACAGGAGAAGTACTCCAGATATAACAAACTGACCCCAGCCCCCCGACACATAAACTACTGCAGCATAAATACTGGAGGCTGAGAAAGAAGGGGTCAGGAGACACTGTGGCCCAATCTGAGGACACCCCCGGACAGGGCCAAACAGGAAGGATATAACCCCACCCACTTTGCCAAAGCACAGCCCCCACACCTCTAGAGGGATATCTTCAACCACCAACTTACCATCCTCAGACAAGGCTGAGTATAGCCCATAACATGGCTAGATACAGTTAGTACAAGGTAATAACACGGCTATATACAGGGAGGTAATAACATGGCTATATACAGGTGTACCAGGTAATAACATGGCTATATACAGGAAGTACCAGGTAATAACATGGCTAGATACAGGTAGTACCAGGTAATAACATGGCTAGATACAGGTAGTACCAGGTAATAACATGGCTATATACAGGGGTACCAGGTAATAACATGGCTATATACAGGGGTACCAGGTAATAACATGGCTATATACAGGGAGTACCAGGTAATACCATGGCTATATACAGGGAGTACCAGGTAATAACATGGCTATATACAGGGAGTATTAGGTAATAACATGGCTACATACAGGGAGTACCAGGTCACAACATGGCTATATACAAGGTGTACCAGGTAATAAAATGGCTATATACAAGGTGTACAAGGTAATAAAATGGCTATATACAGGGGTACCAGGTAACAACATGGCTATATACAAGGTCTACCAGGTAATAACATGGCTATATACAGGGAGTACCAGGTAACAACATGGCTATATACAAGGTGTCCTACAATCTAAGCTAGATGCCCTCAATCTCACACAAATCATCAAGGAACCCAACCGGTACAACCCTAAATCTGTAAAGAGCACCCAAGGGCACCCTCATAGACGTCATCCTGACCAACTGGCCCTCCAAATACACCTCCGCTGTCTTCAGCCAGGATCTCAGCGATCACTGCCTCATTGCCTGTATCCGCTACGGAGCCGCAGTCAAACGACCACCCCTCATCACTGTCAAACGCTCCCTAAAACACTTCTGTGAGCAGGCCTTTCTAATCGACCTGGCCCGGGTATCCTGGAAGGACATTGACCTCATCCCGTCAGTTGAGGATGCCTGGTCATTCTTTAAAAGTAACTTCCTCACCATTTTAGATAAGCATGCTCCGTTAAAAAAATGCAGAACTAAGAACAGATATAGCCCTTGGTTCACTCCAGACCTGACTGCCCTCGACCAGCACAAAAACATCCTGTGGCGGACTGCAATAGCATCGAATAGTCCCCGCGATATGCAACTGTTCAGGGAAGTCAGGAACCAATACACGCAGTCAGTCAGGAAAGCTAAGGCCAGCTTCTTCAGGCAGAAATTTGCATCCTGTAGCTCCAACTCCAAAAAGTTCTGGGACACTGTGAAGTCCATGGAGAACAAGAGCACCTCCTCCCAGCTGCCCACTGCACTGAGGCTAGGTAACACGGACACCACCGATAAATCCATGATTATCGAAAACTTCAACAACCATTTCTCAACGGCTGGCCATGCCTTCCGCTTGGCTACTCCAACCTCGGCCAACAGCTCCCCGCAGGTACTCGCCCAAGCCTCTCCAGGTTCTCCTTTACCCAAATCCAGATAGCAGATGTTCTGAAAGAGCTGCAAAACCTGGACCCGTACAAATCAGCTGGGCTTGACAATCTGGACCCTCTATTTCTGAAACTATCTGCCGCCATTGTCGCAACCCCTATTACCAGCCTGTTCAACCTCTCTTTCATATCGTCTGAGATCCCCAAGGATTGAAAGCTGCCGCAGTCATCCTCCTCTTCAAAGGGGGAGACACCCTGGACCCAAACTGTTACAGACCTATATCCATCCTGCCCTGCCTATCTAAGGTCTTCGAAAGCCAAGTCAACAAACAGGTCACTGACCATCTCGAATCCCACCGTACCTTCTCCGCTGTGCAATCTGGTTTCCGAGCCGGTCACGGGTGCACCTCAGCCACGCTCAAGGTACTAAACGATATCATAACCGCCATCGATAAAAGACAGTACTGTGCAGCCGTCTTCATCGACCTTGCCAAGGCTTTCGACTCTGTCAATCACCATATTCTTATCGGCAGACTCAGTAGCCTCGGTTTTTCTGATGACTGCCTTGCCTGGTTCACCAACTACTTTGCAGACAGAGATCAGTGTGTCAAATCGGAGGGCATGCTGTCCGGTCCTCTGGCAGTCTCTATGGGGGTGCCACAGGGTTCAATTCTCGGGCCGACTCTTTTCTCTGTGTATATCAATGATGTTGCTCTTGCTGCGGGCGATTCCCTGATCCACCTCTACGCAGACGACACCATTCTATATACTTCCGGCCCATCCTTGGACACTGTGCTATCTAACCTCCAAACGAGCTTCAATGCCATACAACACTCCTTCCGTGGCCTCCAACTGCTCTTAAACGCTAGAAAAAACCAAATGCATGCTTTTCAACCGTTCGTTGCCTGCACCCGCACGCCTGACTAGCATCACCACCCTGGATGGTTCCGACCTTGAATATGTGGACATCTATAAGTACCTAGGTGTCTGGCTAGACTGCAAACTCTCCTTCCAGACTCATATCAAACATCTCCAATCGAAAATCAAATCTAGAGTCGACTTTCTATTCCGCAAAACAAAGCCTCCTTTACTCACGCCGCCAAACTTACCCTAGTAAAACTGACTATCCTACCGATCCTCGACTTCGGCGATGTCATCTACAAAATTGCTTCCAACACTCTACTCAGCAAACTGGATGCAGTTTATCACAGTGCCATCCGTTTTGTCACTAAAGCACCTTATACCACCCACCACTGCGACCTGTATGCTCTAGTCCGCTGGCACTCGCTACATATTCGTCGCCAGACCCACTGGCTCCAGGTCATCTACAAGTCCATAATAGGTAAAGCTCCGCCTTATCTCAGTTCACTGGTCACAATGGCAACACCCACCCGTAGCACGCGCTCCAGCAGGTGTATCTCACTGATCATCCCTAAAGCCAACACCTCATTTGGCCACCTTTCGTTCCAGTTCTCTGCTGCCTGTGACTGGAACGAATTGCAAAAATCGCTGAAGTTGGAGACTTTTATCTCCCTCACCAACTTCAAACATCTGCTATCTGAGCAGCTAACCGATCGCTGCAGCTGTACATAGTCTATCGGTAAATAGCCCACCCATTTTTACCTACCTCATCCCCATACTGTTTTTATTTATTTACTTTTCTGCTCTTTTGCACACCAATATCTCTACCTGTACATGACCATCTGATCATTTATCACTCCAGTGTTAATCTGCAAAATTGTAATTATTCGCCTACCTCCTCATGCCTTTTGCACACAATGTATATAGACTCTCTTTTTTTCGACTGTGTTATTGACTTGTTAATTGTTTACTCCATGTGTAACTCTGTGTTGTCTGTTCACACTGTTATGCTTTATCTTGGCCAGGTCGCAGTTGCAAATGAGAACTTGTTCTCAACTAGCCTACCTGGTTAAATAAAGGTGAAAAAAAACAGGTAATAAAATGGCTACATACAGGGAGTACCAGGTAATAACAAGGCTATATACAGGGGTACCAGATAACAACATGGCTATATACAAGGTGTACCAGTATCGAGTAATATGGCTATATACAGGGAGGTAATAACATGGCTATATACAGGAAGTACCAGGTAATAACATGGCTATATACAAGGAGTACCAGTACTGAGTCGATGTGCAGGGGTACCAGGTTAATAGCATGGCTATATACAGGGAGTACCAGGTAATAACGTGGCTATATACAGGGAGTACCAGGTAATAACATGGTTATATACAGGGAGTACCAGGTAATAACGTGGTCATATACAGGGAGTACCAGGTAATAACATGGTTATATACAGGGAGTACCGGGTAATAACATGGCTATATACAGGGAATACCAGATAACAACATGGCTATATACAGGGGGTACCAGGTAATAACATGGCTATATGCGGCCTTCTGGGCTGCACTGAACTGTATCATTATGCACACCTGGTTCCAATTCTTCCAATTCCTCAGTGATTGTATTTGTATGAATGTGCCCTTTGTTTCCCAAATTGGGCTGTATCTTATTGTTCTCATGTCCGTTGGTGGTGTGATTACCTATGCGTTGTCTTTTCCTGTGCTGCGTGTTATTGTTCCCATGTCCATTGGTCGTGTGAGTACCTATGCGTTGTCTCAGCCTGTGCTGTGTGTTTTGTGCATTGTGTATTACGGGTCTCGTCCCGTGTTGTTTTACCCTCACTCTTTTGTTTTACCCTCACTCTTTTGTTTAACCCTCGCTCTTTTGTTTTGCGAGGTCTACCCTCGCTCTTTTGTTTAACCCACGCTCTTTTGTTTTGCAAGGTCTACCCTCGCTCTTTTGTTTGGGTACATCCCAGTGTTTTTTATACATGTTTGTTTTGGGTGTATTAAAAATCCAGATGATGTATTCCTGCGCCTGTCTCCAAGTCCTTTATACCAGCGTGACACTGGACTCTTTGACCATTTTTTGGGCCTCCCTCTGACACCGCCTGGTATAGATGTCCTGGATTGCAGGGAGTTTGGCCCTGTGATGTACTGGGCCATACTCACTACCCTCTGTAGCGCCTTGCGGTCGGGTGGCGAGCGGTTGCCATACCAAGCGGTGATGCAGCCAGTCAAGATGCTCTCAATGGTTCAGCTGTAGAACATCTTGAGGATCTGAGGCCCCATGCCAAATCGTTTCAGTCTCCTGAGGGGGAAGAGGTGTTGTTGTACCCTCTTCACAACTGTGTTGGTGTGTTTGTGGACCATAATAGATCCTTAGTGATGTGGACACTGAGGAACTTAAAGCTCTCGACTGATTCCATTACAGCTCTGTCGATGTGAATGAGGTGTGTGCTCGGCCCTCCATTTCCTGTAGTCCACAATCATCTCCTTTGTCTTGATCACGTTGAGGGAGAGGTTGTTGTCCTGACACCACACTGCCAGGTTTCTGACCTCCTCTTTGTGGGCTGTCTCACTGTCGTTGGCGATTTGGCCTACCACAGTCGTGGAGACGGCAAACTTAATGATGGTGTTGGAATCGTGCACGGCTCACTTCTTGGGTGAACAGGGAGTACAGGAGGGGATTGAGCACACACCCCTGAGGGGTCCCAATGTTGAGGGTCAGCGTGGCGGATGTGTTGTTGGCTACAGATTTGAGTGCTACTGGGCGGTAGTCATTTAGACAGGTAACCTTGGCATTCTTGGGCACAGGGAAAATGGTAGTTTGCTTGAAACATAAAGGTATTACAGACTGGGTCAGGGAGAGGTTGAAAATGTCAATGAAGACACTTGCCAGCTGATCCGCGCATGCTCTGAGTACACATCCTGGTAATCCGTCTGGCCCTGCGGCCTTGTTAATGTTAACCTGTTCAAAGGTCTTGCTCACATCGGCTACAGCGAGTGTGATCGTACAGCTGTCCGGAACAGTTGATGCTCTTATGCATGGTTCAGTGTTGCTTGCTTCGAAGTGAGCATATAAGACATTTAGCTCGCCTGGTAGGCTTGCGTCACTGGGAAGCTCTCAGATGGGTTGCCCTGCCACATCTGATGAGTATCAGAGCTTGTGTAGTAGGATTCAATCTTAGGATTCAATCTTGACTCGTTGCAATGGCTTCTGGTTTGTATATGTAAGTACTGTCACTGTGGGGATGATGATGTCGATGGTCTTGCTAATGCAGTCAGTGATTGATGTGGTAAACTCCTCAATGCCATCGAGGTTATGGTGGTGGAAAAAAAATATAGATGAAAACTCTCTTGGTAAGTAGTGTGGTCTACAGCTTGTCATGAGGTATTCTAACTCAGGCGAGCAGAACCTTGAGACTTCCTTATTATTAGAGATGGTGCACTAGCTGTTAATAGAGAGACACACACCTCCCTTGATCTTAGCGGACTCTGCCGTTCTGTCCTGCACAGAAAATACAGATAGATGTATATTATCCATGTGCTTGTTCAGCCATGACTGCAAGAAGCATAGTACTGTCATAGCTAAAAGTTTTGAGAATGACACAACTATTAATTTCCACAAAGTTTGCTGTTTCAGTGTCTTTAGATATTTTTGTCAGATGTTACTATGGAATACTGAAGTATAATTACAAGCATTTCATAAGTGTCAAAGGCTTTTATTAACAATTACATGAAGTTGATGCATAAAGTGGCAGTAATGGCAGCCCATTCTTGCATAATCAATGCTTGGAGTATGTCAGAATTTGTGAGTTTTTGTTTGTCCACCCGCCTCGAGGATTGACCACAAGTTCTCAATGGGATTAAGGTCTGGGGAGTTTAGATACCTTAATAGAACGTTACTCAAGTAAAAGTAAAGTCACCCAGTAAAATAATACTTGAGTTAAAGTCTAAAAGTATTTGGTTCTAAATATACTTAAGTATCAAAATGAAATGTAATATAAAAAATATACATACATATCAAAAGTAAAAGTAGAAATCATTTCAAATTCCTTCTATTAAGCAAAGTATTTTCTTGTTTTTAAAATGTATG